>NC_056746.1:206613881-206792029 GCF_019279795.1 Protopterus annectens | reverse complement strand
TTTTTCCGTCTTCAGATAATGCATGTGTAGAAATCCAGGATACTATCCTTAAAACAAATGCATGTCTGTGTGTGCATCCATTATATTGTTTATGTAGGTATACATATATGCTTATATATTTTAACTCTAACTTAAACAGCTAATCAAGAAATTCTCTTTGGCTTATCTTGTCTTGCCTCCCTGAAGCTGGAGAAACTTTTGAATTGGGATTTTTGCAGGGCTTTTAATGGTTTGCAGACTTGATTACCTATTCGCTTACCTTTGAACCTTTTTTACTTTTTCTTGTGGTGTGACTGAAGTTGGATATTTCTGATCAGTACTCTACCCTGGTTAACAAATTCACATGAAATAAACAAGTAATTGCCCTTTTTGGGCTTTTGGGGAAAAAGAATAATTAACGGAGGCAAAATACTTTTCCACTGGGACCTTGTCTTCCTGTTTGCCTGCCCCTTGGCTACCCTCATACCTCTCATTCTCTTAGTGATTCTGGGAAAAGCCAAATTAATAAAAAGACAAAGGCCCACAATTGGGATAGATTTTAAATACTGCTCTTATAAATATAAAAAGTTGCTAGAATAATATTTTTTTTTCTGAATGATATGAAATCTGGAACTCAAAATTTGTCATTATTTAGTGACTTCAGTCTTCAATGATTTGCCAGAAAACCACATTGATTATGAGGATCAGTCCAGAAATAAGGTAAAAACCTGAGCATTATGTGAAATTCCAAACAGTTGAGAAGTATAGTTACCATGGTTGTTTGTCACTGGATCACTGCTGCAGTTTAATTTCTTGTACGCTCTAGTTAGCCATAGGAGTGTGGTCTGTCCTGGCAGACAGACTTCTAAATCTGTTAGATATCCCTGGAGTACAGCTGGTCTCTCTATGCTGAGGATGTCAGTATGCTGCTTGTTTGCTGTTTTGCTTGTCTTTTGCTGCAAGTATGTAACAGTAGTTAGTCCATTGACTGCTTCCAGACAGCTTCCAGAGAGCAGTAAATACACATTTTGAGCAAATTTGTTCTGTCCTCTTGGTTTGGAGTCAGTGTGATTGTCTTATTGGCTTGTGCTTTTTCGACTGTTAGCAATTTTTTCAGTAGCCCTGGACAAGTGTGCCTGTGGTAGATAATTCCCTGAAAAATTATCTGCTTCAGTGCTTCTCTCTTTAAGTGAAGTCCACTGCTCCTTGTCAGTTTGTGCATGCATTGCCAACATACATCATTTGTTTTGCCACACACTTTTTCATACATTTGCTTTTCAGTATCTGATTTCTTAAATTAAAGTCACAGGAAGTACCTAAAACATATATGTGTGGATGTTTTTACAAACAGTATCTTGGCTCTTGTCTGAAAATTATACCTTTATGCAGTTACCACCTTATTAAATTTAATGAAGTGCTCCTACATTCTAAGCCACTCAGATGCTGACTGTCTAATACCCAGGTTCTTCATTTGTTCATAGGTACTTAGGTTCATAGGTGTATACTAGGCATGTCTTATTACCATGTCCTAAGCACCTTATATAGGTAACCATACTTAAACAGAATAACTAGACTTTAATAGTTGAAAGCAGAAGTTTTTATTTGTTTTGACAGTTACACATGGGGACTACATCCTTTTCTGTGATGAAGCTCTAACAGCCTTGTTCAGTATACAGGTATGTGATATCTGAGACCGAACTGTCGTTAATGCTGCCAAGTGCTGTAGCTGAAGATATACTGCATATATTATGGTTGGGAAAAGGCTGTTCTAAGCAGCTGTATCTTTTTCTGATACCATGTAAGCAAAAAAGGCAAATCAGTGCATTTCCTATTAATGCATTACTCACTTCCTGTATCACAGCACCTTGTAAACCTGTCAAAATTTGGGTAAAAGTGTGTTATGTATTTCATAGCTTGCAATACAGCAGACACTGTGCAGTTGTTTCCAGTGGCATAGTGACTTTAACTTTTTCATCTGAGGCCCCCCTCCCACACTTACATCTGTTAACGAGCTATTGTGCTGTATAAACTCAGGGACTGAAAAGGAGGTTTCCAGGGTGTGGCACTAACCCTTGGGGGTACACTTACTACATCAGCCTTAAATCGTGGTGTCTGCTTTATTTGTTGATGTATGTTAAAGGAACAGGTGAAAGCTGATTCAAATAGCTGCTTTTGTGTACATTTTTGCTCATTTTGGTGAGACAATTACATTGCACCAGACCCTTTATCCTGCACTCCTACATAAAAAATTAAAGAGGAACTTTGCTGAAGGTCATCAGCTCACCACTTGTAAACACTGCGAAATATGTAACAGGAAATCTCCATTTAGTCATGCAAATAAATCTTGGAGACTTCCAGGAGCATAAGAAACTTTTTGTGCCTGGCCACTGGACATCTGTTGGTCTCTTAGCCAGAGAACCTTCTGTAAGTGAGGATAAAAAGGGATGGTAACCAAGGTAAAATTACTGGTGAAAGCAAATTGAAAAGCACAGAAAAGGTACAGTTGTGTAAAATCTTACCATAACAGTAGATGTCTTTCTCTTCACTGTTGCAGTATTCCTTAAAGAAGGGATGAACCGCCCCAGGCAGCCCGTCACTCGGCCAGTATAGATAAGCTTAAAAGGGATCTTCTTTGAGTCATACATCGCATTTATGCTCCCTGCACAGAATGTATGGCATAAAAGGGACGTACGGATGTAATTGCCCTAGAACAAAACAATCATCCTAGGACAAAATAGTCCGTGCACATCCAGAAGGAAAAAATGCACAATAAACAAGAAGGGTTTGGTGGGAGAGTGAATATTACAACAGTGAAGAGAAGCACATCTGTTATGGTAAGATTTTACACAACTGTACTATGTCCTCCTATATCGCTGTTGCAGTATTCCTTAAAGAAGGGAGAGTAAAAAAGCTTTACAATACAGAATGGGAGGTGGAAGGTTGAGAAGAGCCCTCAACAAACCCACATAAAATGGTTTCAGTAAAACCTGCTCTGGCCCTAGAAATCATATCCAACTTATAATGCTTGGTAAAAGTATGCACTCAAGACCAAGTAGCAGCTTCAAGGATGGATTTGGTGTCCAACCCTTTGAAGAAGGCACCAGAAGAGGCAACAGACCTAGTAGAATGAGATGTCTAACAAAAAGAAATGGCCTTAGATATCCAGAGGGAAATGGTTTGCTTAGAAACAGCCAAACCTAAAGACCTGGGATGAAAGGAAACAAAAAGCTGATCAGACTTGGAAATAGTCCTAGTTTTATCCAAATAGTATTTGAGCTATTTGTGCAGATTGGAGATATGCAGGACCCTCTCACTAGCAGACTGAGGAAAAGGGAAAAAGAGTTGTACCGACTGATTTAGGGACAACTCATTTACCATGTTGGGCATAAAAGAAGGACTAGTATGAAGGGACACCCTGTCCCTGTGAAAAACCACAAAAGGAGGAATAGCCATAAGGGCTTGGAGCTAAGAAACCCTCCAAACAGAAGAAAAGGCCAGCAACCAAACAGTCTTCCAGGTACAATGTTGCAAAGAAGCATAATTTGCAGGCTCAAAAGAAGCCCAAGTCAATTTTTTCAAAACAAAATTAACGTCCCAAGGAGAAGAAATAGGTTTTCTCGGAGGCCTACTATGCAGGACTTCTTTAAGAAATTGTTTGACCTGTAAATGAGAAGTCAAAGGAGAGGTCAAGGGCAGACGAGCAGAAATGGCTGACAAATGGGCCTTCACAGAAGAATCGGCCAAGGCAGACTGAAGCAATTCACACAAATAAGAGGACCAGAGGGGCCTCCCTCCAACATACACTAAGAAAGGGTCCCGGTTATGAAAATGGCACTAGACCAAAAATTTGTTCCATTTGTACATATAAGATTTTCTGGTTGAGGGTTTCTTTGCCTCCTGTAAAACCCTGAAATTGTCCTTGGAAAAGAGGTGCCTGAAAGGGATCAAAATCCTATCATCCACAAAGTCATTTGCAAAGTGGACAAGTGGGGATGGATGAGAGACCCCTTGTCCTGTGTGACGAGATCCAACTGATGAGTTAACTACTGATGATTGCTCCTGGCCAGATGCATTAAGAGGGGGGAACCAGTGCTGTCTAGGCCAAAAAGGAGTCACTATCAAGATTTTTGGGGAGTCCAGCTGAATCTTCTGCAGGACTTTTCGAAGTAGAGGAAGAGGAGGGAAAGCATAAAGCAACCTCCTCTTCCAAGGAAAGGAAAGGGCATCCATCTTCCAGGCCAGATGACATGGCAATCTGGAACAGAAGAGTAAGCTGCCTGTTCAGATGGGAGGCTGAAAGATCTACCTGAGGAATACCCCACTAATGGGCAATGTCCAGAAACACGTCTCTGTGAAGCATCCATTTGAACCTGTGTTTTGGACCTGCTCAGAGAATCTGGCACAATATTGTGCTCTGAAGGAATGTATACTGCCTAATGAGTTAACTGGTAATGGAAAGCCACATTCTAAGCCTGAAGTGCCATCTTGCAGAAGAGGTAAGATTTTGTCCCCTTGCTTGTTGACATACCACATCAGTGTAGCATTGTCTGTGTACAACTTCAAGGGGCCTGGAGTGAACATGGGGTGAAAATTCTGAAGGGCTGGAATCAGCGCCCTCATCTCTTTTATGTTGATATGGTCTGATTTCTGATGGGAAGGCCCAAGACCCTGAACATTCAGGTGACCAAGAGATGCCCACTACCCCATGTCTGAGGCATCGATGAAACAGCTCATGAAAAAAGACTGGAGGCTGAAAGGACTGGCCTGAGTTGAGAGTGAACTGTTAAATCCACCACTCAGATTCCTTCTTGAGTCAGGGAAGGAGAGGTACACTGCAATTCAGAGGGTGATGATACTGCAACCAAACCAACTTGAGGTACCATTGACGCTTCTGCATATGCAGTCTGGCAAGAGGAAGCATCAGATTAGAAGATCCCAGGGCTCAAAGAAACTCCCTGGCTGGCATGGCAGTCAGAGAAAGAAAAGACTGAAAGAAGGCTGTCAATGACAATACCTTTAGAGGCAGAAGAGAGGCCAACATTGGCACCATCTGAATCCTGAAACTCAGTTACACATGATCCTGAGAGGGAGCCAGGATGGTCTTTTGGAAGTTGATAGTAAACCCCAGACTTTGAAGAAGAGATATGGTGAACTCCAGATCCTGCAACAGTTGACTGGGAGAAGTTGCCTGAAGCAACAGTTCATATAGATAGGGAAAAATCTGAATACCTTGGAGCCTGCAGAAGGCATTCACAGGAGTTGGACAATTTGTGAATACACTTGGGCAATAAAGAGGTCAAATGGCAAAACAGAGAACTGAAAATGAGAGGAAGACATGCACAGCGAAACAAAAACTTCCTGAAAAGAGGGTGACTAGGGATATGAAGGACACCAGAAAAGCCTGGGGTAATAAGAGAGGAAACAAAAGTTTGAAGAGTAAACACCCGAAAAGAACAGATCTCAAGAAAGGTGTTGAGCTCGGAAAGAGATCCAAAATAGGTCTCCAAGTGCCTCCTTCTGATTAACCAGGAAAATCCTGGAATAAAAACCCCATCCCCCTTGGGAAGGGGTGGGGGGCAGGTTGTTTGGTCTCTTGGTTCATTAGGGACCCTAGAACTCCTGGGCAGTGAGGAAGTTGCTCTAGAGGAGGTTGAGGAATCCTAGAAAAAGGAGGGAGAGATTTCCATACAATGAAGTAATGCTGACGGATGACAGAAAGAACTCAAGTCTGAAGTGATAAAAAATACAAGACCAAGAAAGTAGGGGAACTTATCTGGTGTTGCTAAATGTTCAGTAGAGCAACAAATTGTTCAAACCGACTGGCAACAACGGTGTTCAATCTAACAGTAAAAGGAACTCTGGGTAGTTGTGTCCGTATGTCCCTTTTATGCCCTACATTCTGTGCAGGGAGCATAAATGTGACATATGGCACAAACAAGATCTCTCTTAAGCATATCTATACCGGCTGAGCCACGTACTGCCCAGGATGGGACATCCTTTCTTAAAGGAATACTGCAACAGTGATATAGAAAGACATGTTCTTCATAGTCATTGTTGTAGTACTGATTCTTTGGACTTCCTGCCATACAGAAGTCCACTACCGGCCCAATTTCCAGAGTCTTTACATCATCCCTAGCTGACGGACATCCAAAGACAGACATCTGGATGTCGGGGTATAAGAAAGGCATCTGTCAATGCCATCTTCAGTTCATTCTAGGCATGCAGTCTGATGCATTTCATGTGTGTTCAGTTTGCTCCCAGTCCATTTGTGTTCATTAGGTTCCGTCGGTTAGCTAATTTTTCCAAAGAACCTTCTTCCAGTCAGATAAATGCCACATTTGGGAAATTTCTCTAATTTAATGTTCAGAAAGTCAGCATTTGGTTGAAGCATGGGAAGCAAATCCCCGTATAAAGATTTTCACTCATGTTGTCTGTTGTGCTTGAGGCCTCAGCATGTCACTAATTGTCCTGACTGAAAAATTCCATGCAGAACCCCTAAAACATAGGGCCGAGGTACTAGCTGCCAATATGGAGTCTTCCTTTCCAGCTTCCCCAGTGGAAATGCAATCTACTGCTACTGAAGGGTGTCTGCAAACTCTGGCTTCAGCTAGTGTCATTCCAAAAAACAAAAAAAGGAAAGAAAAAATGTTAAGGACCCTGACATTACAACTGTAAGTCATAAGTTCACCGATGGCCCAGGTTGCAGCCCCATGGTTTGGCATCTCCTCGGCCATAACCCTGTGTTGAGACCCCCTACCTGTGAATGCTATCACAGCACACATTACTTGCATCTGAGGTTGCTCAGCAGGCCTCAATTTCCAATGTCCGTGACATGGGTTTTGCGGGAGCACCCCTGTCTTCCTCAACTAACCTACCAAAGCTACAACCAAAGTCACAGTTAGACAACCCCAAAGTCAGGTCTCCCCTTTTAAACTAACACCCAAACTGAAGCAAAACACTTCATTTTCATCGCCTCCACCCAACTCTTCTCAGACTGAAGCCCAAGACCTCCTTAAAATCTCACACGAGTTTATGACCTGTATTGAAATCTTGAGAGCCCTTTCATGCTTCCACTACTGAGGCTTCCCCATCCAAAAGATCAAGGAAGTAGCTTTTCAGGAAGAGGAATATTCCTCTAGCTCTGAAGATGAGGAGAACTTCTCTTACTCTGGCTCTTCCTACTACACACTTACCCAGATCTGATGTCACCCTATCTTGTGCTGCCTTATAATGTCCATGATACATATGGGCACAGTTGGATTGGGTTGCACGGCTAGGCTTATAAAGGCCCTAGCGATTGTTAACCTAGTGTATACCTATGAGCAGATTTCATTACTGCCATCCTGAAAAACTGTATTTCCTAGGCTCATACAGATGACCCGCCATCCACCTGTTAGCTTTGGGTGTTCTCAGAAGAGTCAGTACTACAGCACTGGCTATGAAGAACATAGTACAATTGTGACCTACTTGCCATAATTGTACATACTCCCACCCTCCAACCTCTCTTGTCTACTGACTGTTTTTCTACCCCTTGAGGAGTTTTTTCTTCAGCTAGTCTTCTTATGTCCATCATCCCCTCTCTGCCTCCTATGTTTTTCCTCCTCCCAATTTAAATTTAGACATCTGGGGAGATCTTGTTGTCCTCAGTCATAAGACTGCTCATTCAATGCTTAGGAATACCTGAAGATGGTGCCATTAGATGCTCTTCCTATTCCCTGATATGCAGACATCAGTCTTCAGACATCCGTTGGCTAAAAACAATATAAAAACTTTTGGAAATTGGGCCGATTGTGGACTTCTGCATGGCAGAAAGACCCAAGAGTCAGTACTGCAACACTGATTTATTCTAACATCTACTATTATGATAAGTGGGGCACAACTGTACTTCATGAAGGATTCTGCATATAGGGCACATGTGCCTTTAGAGATACTACCAGCTCTGCATAGACCTGACATTATTGATCCCAGTTTGTTATCCTTTTGTCTGCCCATGGCGCCCACTGTTTTCAAACCAGAATGTGGACTCAGACGTTGGAGACAGGCCAGGCTCCATCATTTTTTATACCTACATTACAGCCAAGTACCGTATTTTAGGCATTTGGAGGGTGTGCTAGATCAGTTAATATTTCTTCTCAGGAGTTATTTTCAGTTTTACAAGTGAAGCCTATCATTTTAATCAAGCACTGACAAATAGGAGTTGTAGCTTCTACTGTTTCTGCCTTTCCCAAACCTTTCACTGATTCACTGGTTCCAGACTTTTATGAGCATGCATCGTCCCCATTGGAGCTTGTGCATATTTTGTTTACTGAAAGTTTACAGAAGTCATGATAGCCTGATAGTAGATTACCCAGACCTCAAAGCTGGGAATCGTCCATATTGATCATGGTTCCTTCATCCATGAGAGAGAGAGTTATTTCTGCTGGAAAAGTACCTATCTGAAATTGAAGAGGAGGACCAGGCCTGTTAGGACTAGACACACATTCATTACTTACAGTTTGGATGATGAGGATAATATTAACTCAGATCGTCCACTGGAAGATATCCACTTTATAGAGTCTGATTACTTTAAATCACTTGAGAATCTTGTGTGTGTGTGTGTGTGTGTGTGTGTGTGTGTGTGTGGAGTTGTCCAGCAGTTACCAAAATCCCAGAAAAGGTACCTTGAATGTTTGCATATGAAGGTGCCACTGGCAATTCTAGAAGTCATTATCACCTCTAGATCCACCCTTAAAAATGCTTTCTTAGAGCTAGATCCCAGTCATCCACCCTCAAGAAGCCTGACCATTTTACAGAGGCCAAAATAAGTTGCAGCAATCTCTATAAGAACGCAGCAGATTCAGTAGACATGAACAGGGTTGTTCATTGAATCCGAATCAACCATAATGCCTGGAAAAGTAGGATGTGTGATCATTTTGGAAAAAAATATGGACATGTCATCCCCCCTTGGAATCAGTGCCAGGTCTGTTCAGACATTCTGAGAAAGATTGATATGACAAAGGAAACTTAATTATGGGTTTCTGAATCTCTGGCTTTCTGGATTATTTTAGACTGCCCTGAAAGTGAGGAAGTGTGGATTAAATGTGTTCATGATGCTATAGATGCTTGTGCTGGGGGGGAGCGTGCCACCACAGGTGACATTGTCAGAAGACATGTGGCTAAGAATTAATTTCTCCCTGAACATGCATATGGGTAGTTATTAACTGCACCTTTGCGTAAAAATTGCTATTCACCCCCCCCCCCCCCTTTCTGAGACATCTTTGAAAAGTTGGGAGAGAAGGAAAGAATGATGTAACCCATGAAATCACCCTTAAATTTCCATTGTACAGCAGAATTCATTCCTTTAAGTTATGTCTTTAGGATCGCAGCAGTCCAGAAAAGAGCAATTTAAACAGTAGGATTTGAAAAGAAAATATTTATTTTGGAAGGAAAGAATAGGCCAGGATGGGCAAACAAGGTAGAAGGAGAAACCGGTCCCCACCTGGAAATGAAGGAAACAGTACTGACAATACAACCTCCTGAACTTTCACTCACATTCCTTGGCCCCTTCCTCATATCCAGGGTAGGGGACTTTCCTGTTTCATGCAGACCTGTTTGCCTTATTTCAGTCTTTTGAGTAAGGGAGGTAATATCAATGGACTGCAAGACTGCATTCAGAAAATACCCGTCTTTTCTAGGCATGACTTCTCTCCCTTTTTACTAGATTACCAAAGCTGTTATGAGTTATAGGAACCATAATGGAGATACAAGGCAATTTATACCTTGCTAATACCCACCCCCTAGACTGCAACTCATTTTTCAAGGACAGCTAATCCAATCAAGAATTTGTAAATACAGCCAGTCATCTAGTTCTTTTTTAAAGAAAGATAATGTGTCACACTGCTTGATTTGCCATGGTTTGATATATTCCAGAAGGAAGATGCTGCTTAATGAACTTATCTCATGAACATATCTCATCAACGTTTTATTTGCTGATGAAACTGTAGCTCCCTCATTCTGGTATTTGTGGGACTGTTTGATTTGTGGAGATAGAAGAGATCCAGGATCACTGGGCCCCTAGTGGCATGAATGGCAAGGCATAGATCTCCCATCAAAAGTCTATAAGATGTTGAATATTGAGACAGTGCTTCTAATCTGTTATGGGAGCTTAGGGGGCTTTAAGCCAACGGTCTTCATAGTTTAGAAGCAGTTGGGTCTTCTTTCTAGGTGTTTGATATGTCTAGTGAGGTACATCCCAAAGTGGTCATTGTATTCAATGATTGACCTACTCAATTTTGAATGTAACAGGACAATATCATAAGCCGCACATGCTCACAGACTCTTGCTCCATAAATGAAAAGCTTACTGCTCACACTAAGTATCACCCAAGTGCTAACCCAGAGCTGTCTCCCTCCCCCCAGGATGGGTGATCCATAGGTGTTAGCTCACTCCCATCCTTCCCTGAAAGGTCCTACAAGCATTAAAATTATTAGTCTGGTCACCTGCATTGTAGTCAGGGCTTTATCCCTGTGTGCAATGGAACTGGCTGTCCACTTCATTTTTATTACTTCACACAGATACTTAACATAAAAAGAATACATGTTTATATTCAGAAGCTTAATGTTCTAAGTACTCCTAAGGCATCATAACATTCTTTGTATAATTAAGGATCTGTAATTTTATTGCTATACTCCAGTGACAGTCTTGGGTAGTCACCTGTATTATAATATTTCTTACATATTTGCACTTTTAACTGCAACATTCGACAGCTTTGGCTTGAACATGGAGCATGCCTTTTTACCTTTATATTTCAACAATTTGGTAACTCATCCAGGAATTTATTGTTACATTATTTTCTGAGTTTTAGCAGATGATTGTCTCACATGGGTATATGTCTTCTGAATTACATCCCAGCCTTAGTATGGGCATTCTCATACACAGTAGTCTAACAGTGTCTCAGATTTTTACATTGTTTGATGTAGTCTTTGAGACAGACGGGAGTATTTTGGGAATGTATACTTGAGTTAATAGTCTGTTCATAACATTATGAAAACCACTGTTAACGTATTTTTGGATGCACACTGCCTCATAGGGAGAAATGGTACTGCTTATAAATCTGTGTTACTAAGAAGGTAATGAAGTTAGTTTATTGTACTTAGCTCACCAGTAGATATTCAGGGCGAGATTTCTGTAACAATAAAAATACCCTCCCTCTATCAAAGAGCGAGTCTTGTACATATTTCTCTTTGGAAAACATTAACTTCTTAAAGTTTTTTTTCACTTTTTATACTGTTTTCTGAGTGCATTGGCTATAAGAAAACCTCTGACAAATTATCAGAACTTGTTACTACTAAATTTATGATTAAAAACTCCAGGCGTTTTCCTGCAAGTTGAACCTATTTTATGCACAGCATGGTGTATGTTCTCCAGCATTTCGTTTTTTCGTTCTATATAGATATTGAATTGGATCTTCTGTTAGAAAGTCGTAGGAGCTACTGCTTCCAAAATTTAACATGATGCTCTACAACTGTTCACAAGAAAATATATGTTTGTATTTACTGTACTTGTTGCTTGCCAGATAAATAGTTCCATTCTTCAGGTATTGTGCCAAGAGAATGTTTTATGTACATGTATCAGTGGCACAATAAGTAACACAATTGCCTTTGTTGCTGAAAGATCAAGAGGTTTAGCCTAGTGGCATTTACCCAGATAACAAAGGATAAATTAAATAAATAGTCTTTCCTTAAGATTTCATTGTAGATAGTGTCAAATAGAAATGTTCTTGATTAACTGCTTCATTCATCTTATTTTTCCTATGTTTATATTCCCTATTATATGTTCTTGAGTTTGCTGTGTTCATATTTATTGTGCTATACATTTAGTACAGTAACCAATCTACTACACGCGCCCATCTCTGTGGGAAATACATATCTGAAGAACTGATGACAACTAGGAACAGCATGGAGTCTATAATAGTGCCACACTATCTGTCAGCACCTAGCAACTTACAAGACCATCTGTGGTTCTTCAAAGGAGTGTGCCACCTTAGAAATTCTGTTTTTGTTAAACAGGACATGAAAGGTGTAAACTCCAAAAAAGCAAAACAGTAATTTTCCACACGATTTAATGTTAGCGCTTTCGTACACAGTTTTACATGCACTTCTTCAGACATTAATTACTCCCAGAATGCAATATGTTTTATAGTCCACCTAATTTATTAAATACATTAATTAAAACCACATGATGATGATTACTACTACATCTCTTGAGTTCATTTTATAGAAAATATTTATATATATTCATACCTGTATATCTGACCTTAAACAAAATGCTTCTCAGGTATTTTACCAAAAACAGAAAAAATCATTTAAACTACTGCATTGTTCTTCATATATATACACACAAAATATTATATTTCTGCCTACTTAAAAAAACTTTATGGCCATAAATATATATATACACATATGCATGTATAAACATATATACATGCACACATACATGCATCTCATCTCTCCAAAGCCCTTAATTTTAAAATGCATTTGATGGAACAGGCTTCATTTAAGCCTGGAAAAACTTGTGCATTTGTCAACAATTGCCATTTTAATACTTTTTCTTCGAGCTTAAGCTCCCATGAGTCCCCTCTTATACTTCTATCCATCTGTTCTAAAACTGTAAATGTAAAACTATGAGACTGATGTTCTGCTATGTGTATAGCTAGAGCATTGGTGTTAATATTTTTACGTATACAATATAAATGCTCATAAATTCATTGCTTAAAGCGACATTCAGTCTTTCCCAAATAAAAAGCTGAACATTGGCAACAAGAAGCTAAGTAAACTATGCCTTGGCTTTCACAATTAAATCTACCTTTTATGTTATATTTAATGCCCTTAATTCTCACGTGGGTTCCTGTCTTGGATATATTTACAGTAATGACATCGCCCACATTTGTGCATACCCCAAATTTTACTGTAATTCAATTTACTTGTTTGTAGAAGTGCTTTTAAATTTAAACCTCTACTAAAAGTGATTAAAGGTCTCATTCCCAAAATGGTAGCAATGGAACGATCTTCTAAAATAAACTGCCAATTACTTATCAAGACATTTTTAAAATCTATGGCATTATTGGAGAAATCTGTCAAAAAAACTAGACGTATAATTATTAGGTTGATTCCTATTCGTTACTACTTTTAAGTCACCAATGCCTGAACTGGAGAGTATTTATTCTACAATATATCCTTTTGTTAGAATCGGTTTGAAATTACGTGACTTTCTTTTTAATTTAACCTCCATTGTCAAATAAGAGTTTCTGGATATGCACGCCTAATAAACATTTTCCTTAAATTTTCACATTCTTTAAAGATTTGTTCATCACTAGAAATCATTTTAGATGCTTTAACAAACTGTCCTTTTACCACTCCCCTTTTCTGGTGAATAAGTATGGTTACTATGGAAGTGCAAAAAACAGTTCGAATAAGTAGGCTTCCTATAAATTTCCGATTCATATCTGTTATATTTTCTATTCTTAGAAAGTTTTATATCTAAAAAGTTAGTTTCTTTTTTATTAAATTCAAAAGAAAATTCAAGGAAATTTGTAAAGCCCGTCATCACTTCCACCAACTGCTTTGCTAAATTTTCATCTCTTTTCAGTATAAAAAACATGTCATCTTGGTATCTTGTATACCAAGCGACTTTTTCTCTAAAAAGAGAATTCAGGAACAGAAATGTTCGTTCCCAAAAAGCCATAACAGCATTAGCAAAACTGCTCCCACATGGGGACCCCATAGCTACCCCTGATTTTTGTAGGAAATAGTTACCTTTAAATTGACTGTTTTTTGCACTTCCATAGTAACCATCTTTATCACCAGAAAAGGGGAGTGGTAAAAAGACAATTGGTTAGAGCATCTAAAATGATTTCTAGTGATGAACAATTCTTTAAAGAATGTGAAAATTTAAGGAAAATGTTTATTAGGCTTGCATATCCAGAATCTCTTATAAAACATTTGACAATGGAGGTTAAAATAAAAAGAAAGTCCGGTAATTTCAAACCAATTCTGACAAAAGGATATATTGTAGAAGAAATGCTCTCCAGTTCAGGCATTGGTGACTTAAAAGAAGTAACGAATAGGAATCAACCTAATAATTATACGTCCAGTTTTTTGACAGATTTCTCCACTAATGCCATAGATTTTAAAAATGTCTTGGTAAGTAATTGGCAGTTTATTTTAGAAGATCGTTCCATTGCTACGATTTTTGGAATGAGACCTTTGGTCACTTTTAGAAGAGGTTTACATTTAAAAGCCCTTCTAGAAACAAGTAAATTGAATTACAGTAAAATTTGGGGTATGCACAAATGTGGGCAATGTCATTACTGTAAATATATCCAGACAGGAACCCACGTGAGAATTAAGGGCATTAAATATCATAAAAGGTAGATTTAATTGTGAAAGCCAAGGCATAGTTTACTTAGCTTCTTGTAGCCAATGTTCGGCTTTTTATTTGGGTAAGACTGAACATCGCTTTAAGCAACAAATTTATGAGCATTTATATTGTATAAGTAGAAATATTAACACCAATGCTCTAGCTAGACACATAGCAGAACATCAGTCTCATAGTTTTACATTTACAGTTTAAGAACAGATGGATAGAAGTATAAGAGGGGGCCCATGGGAGCTTAAGCTCGAAGAAAAAGAATTAAAATGGCAATTGTTGACAAATGCACAAGTTTTTCCAGGCTTAAATGAAGCCTGTTCCATCAAACGCATTTTAAAATTAAGGACTTTAGAGAGGTGAGATGCATGTATGTATGTATGTGTGTGTATATGTGTATATATATATATATATATATATATATATATATATGTGTATATGTATTTATGGCCATAAAGTTTTTTAAGTAGGCAGAAATATATAATATATTTTATGTGTAAATATATGGAGAACAATGCAGTAGTTTAAATGATTTTTTCTGTTTTTGGTAAAATACCTGAGAAGCATTTTGTTTAAGGTCAGATATATAAGTATGAATATATATATAAATATTTTCTATAAAATGAAATCAAGATATGTAGTAGTAATCATCATCATGTGGTTTTAATTAATGTATTTAATTAATTAAGTGGACTATAAAACATATTGCATTTTGGGAATAATTAATGTCTGAAGAAGTGCATGTAAAATTGTGTACGAAAGCGCTAACATTAAATTGCGTGGAAAATTACTGTTTTGCCTTTTTGGAGTTTGTTTGAGTTGTTTTTTTAAGTTATTTGGAGTGTTTATGGCAAACGGTAACAGTCCACCATCCCAGTCTTTGGTCACACAAGAATCTACTTCTAGTGGTCTTGGAGGCTCTAATACAGAGGCGAATGCCATAGGAGTGTTGACTGCTTTAATTCAACAACTGGCCAGCCAAGTGGAGGACCTGTCGAGGAGAATTTCCAAACAGGACAATCCTAATAGAACCAGGACATCAAATGGCTTAAATGGAACACCTACATTTTCCAAGGCAGTTTGAGCTATATTTCTAACTCCCACCCCTGGTTTATCTACGGCTAATGGTGATGCTTCCAACCAGATAAGACAACAGAATGCAGAAATTCAGAATATCCCTACAATAAATGGTAGGGCAATGATTGCAACATTAAAGGATTTCATAAAAATGCCTTTACAGTTGAGGTCAGCTGATTTGCACATCATGAAGGTGAGCCTAACATGGTCACTAAAAATATTGCCTCTAATTTAAAAGATTTCGATAGTAAACTGTTGAAATTTAAGAAACTGCAGACTGAATTCCTTTATTTTAAAGAATGTTGATGTTCTTCATCTCACATTGTTGCAGTCCTTACATATGGGTAGTCCGCTGTCCTCGGTCGGCCCGAATACCAAAGTATTAGGCTGACGTCGGTCATGGGCGCTCAGATCTGACATCAGAGCGTCAGGGTATAAAAGCGCATGACTGACGTCATATCCTCAGTCTTTTTTGCCGCATGGTCCGATGCAGAAGCAGCGTTGCAAGTGCCTTTCGGCGTTCTGAAATTTTCGTATTCTGAGTTTCAGACCGAAACCAAGTTGGGCTAAGTACCCCGTTGGGGAATATTTTTGTTTTTTCTTGCCTCAGTTAATTCCGGATGTCAGAAAAAGTGAATAATTGTATTTCTTGTGGGAAACAGATACCGCATAGGGATTATCACTCTCTTTGCATTCCTTGTTTGGGACGGACCACGGCGTAGTCGGGTGTCGGTTTTGTGCTAGGTTTAATAAGCGCACTATAAAAAGAAGGTTAGATTGTGCTAGGTTAGTCTTTGGTAAGCGGTGTAATTATAATATGCCGTCGGATCCTCCGACGCCGCTTCCTAAGAAGCGCAAAGACAAATCCTTGAAACCTAGACAGGTTGATTCGTCCGTTTCGGACGCCGGTCCTGCAGAAACTACAGTGGAGCAGGTGGATCCGGCTGAAGTTTCTGTTGAGTCTCAGGGGGAAACTTTGATTTTGCAGGATGTGGCCTCACAGGAGTCAGGTCAAGCTGAAGGGGCCACTCAAGTTATTGTTCTCCCTTCTATGCCTAAGGTGGTTAGGCCTTCTGCTACTGTTTCTAAGGCTTCTTCTAAGGGCAGGTCTGTTTTGCCTTCCTCTGGTGTCCCTCCAGGTACTTCAGGGTCTGTGCCTAAAAAGCACATGCTTAAAATGGCAGAAGATTTGATCACTTTAATTAGAGGTTCTATGCCCCCTCCTGATAAGAGGCCCAGGGTGGAGCCAGAGTTGGAAAGTTTGGATCAGGCCTCAGATGACTCAGACTCTTCTGCTGAAGATATTCAAGATTTTCCCCCTTATTCGGATTCTGATGCAGAGGATTCCACTCCTTCTGCTTCTCCTCCAGAGGATTTTTCATTTTCAGAAACTCTGCATTCCATGAGGGAGCATTTTAGGTGGGAAGGACAGGATTTCTCTGATTCACGGAAGAGGCTTAGGGAATTCTTGTTTTTACCAAGATGTTTTCTCAGAGGCTTCCCTTAATCCAGATTCTTTGCCTCCTGCGCCAGTTAAACCGGACAGGTATTACAGGGTGCCTGAGGCTCATAAATATCTGTATAAGAGTCCTAGGGCGGACCCAGAAACTATTAGTCAGGGGCCTAAGGGTGTTAGATCTTCTGTTGTAAAGAATCCGGTTCCTCTAGATAAGGAAGCTAGAGCTTTGGATAGATGGGGTAAGAAGGTGTATACCTCTTCTACTTTAGCAATGAGGGCTTTAAATTGCCAGTTTCATATGTTGAAATATCAGAATTTCCTCCTTTCTCAGCTAAAATCTAAAGTGGATGCTTTGGCAGAGGGCATAGAGTGTAAAGAATTGCAGGATTTAGTACATGTCTCTGAACAGGTGGGTAAGCATTCTTTGCAGTGTGGTTTTGATGCTGTACAGGCCTCTTCTAGGGTGGCTGCCACTGGTTCAGTTCTTCGTAGGCACGCCTGGCTTAAGGATCAGAATTTGTCCGAGCATGTTAAAACTAGAATTCTGGATGCCCCTTTACAGTCTGAAGTTTTGTTTGGTCCCCCTGTGGAGTCGGTTTTGAAGAAAATGGAAGACAAAGCTAAGTCCATGTAGACTGTTAAAGATTTTTTGCAGGTGCAACCTCCAAAGTTTAGTAGAAATTGGCCTACTAAGGGGTGGACCTACCCTTCTTCTGATTCTCAGTCTAGGGGTAGATCTAGACGTGGCAGGGGCAGAGCTCACAGTACTTTCAGGCCTAGAACTTGGAGTTCACCTGCACAATCTGCAGGTGAGGGCAGGGGCCAGTCCTTTCGTAAACAGGCCCAATGACCTGCATTTTCAGCTGCCAGATTCTTCTTCCTTGGCAGCTCCTTTGGGAGGAAAGTTAGCACTCTTCAAGCAAAACTGGCTTTTAGTCACCCAGGACAAATGGGTATTGGACATTATAAACCGAGGCTACAAGTTCTATTTCCATACATTGCCTCCTTTCAAAGGCATGCCAGACGTTCCTCCTCGGCAAAGGATAGAGGCTCACAAGCAGATTTCTTTACTTCTTCAAATAGGAGCTATACAGCCAGTTCCTCTGTCAGAAGTGGGACTAGGATTTTATTCTCGCCTGTTTCTAGTGCCAAAGAAAGGGAACACGTGGAGACCAATTTTGGATTTATCTATCCTCAACACTTATCTGGACATTCCAAAGTTCAAAATGCTGACGTTACAATAGCTTTTACCTCTGTTGGGAAAGGATCACTGGATGGTAACTCTGGATCTCAAAGAGGCTTATCTTCATGTTCCTATCAGGCCCAGTTGCAGGAGGTACCTGCGTTTTCGGGCTGGAAATTTACATTATCAGTTCTCTGCATTGCCCTTTGGCTTATCTACTGCGCCCAGAGTGTTCACAAAGGTTCTGGCTCCAGTGATAGCCTTTTTCAGGTTAAGAGGAATACAGATTTATCCTTATTTGGACGATTGCCTGATTATTGCACAACACAAAGACGAACTTCTGCATCATCTACAGTATGTGATGGTAGTGTTAAGATGCCTAGGGTATTCTGTGAACGAAACAAAGTCCAGTCTAGTACCCTCTCAGGACATGTGCTTTCTGGGTGTGAGACTGAATACAGCTTCCCAGATGGCCTTTTGACCCCGGACAAACAAAGAAGCCTTTCTCTTTATTTCCATCAAATGTCTCTACAGTCCAGGCTGACTGCAAGGACAGTCCTTCAAGCCTTGGGGTTCATGGCATCTTGTATTCTGGTGCTTCCCAATGCCAAACTGCATATGAGGAAGCTTCAGTGGTATCTCAAAAATGTATGGACACAACACTGCCAAGATCTAGACACTGTCATTCAGATAATACCTTGCATTCAGAAATAATTTTTGTGGTGGGCTCAGGAATGTCACCTAAACAAGGGACTCTCTGTGACCCGACCAGAGGCGAGTCAGATTCTAACGACAGATGCCTCGGACATGGCTTGGGGAGCACACCTCAATGGAAAATGGGTGCAAGACACGTGGCCTGTCAGACTTCAACATTTGCATATCAACTTGAAGGAGATGTTAGCAGTCCAATTTGCATTGATGGCTTTCAAGGATTAACTTCACCCAGGGCAGGTGTTGATTCAAACAGACAACACTACTGTCATGTGGTACATCAACAAGCAAGGGGGAACCCATTCGTACCCTCTTTGCAGGCAAGCAATGATTTTGTGGGAGACTGCTCTCAGTTTACACCTCAGTCTTCAGGCAAGGTTTCTACCAGGAGCACAGAACTCCTTAGCGGATGTGTTGAGCAGACAAATTGTGGATCCTCATGTGTTTCAAAAGTTGACAGTGTTATGGGGGACTCCAGACATAGATCTGTTCGCTTCTCCACTGAATTACCAGTTGCCAAAGTTTTGCACAAAAATGTTTCATCCCACAGCTTGGAAGGTGGATGCTCTATCATTCAGTTGGAGCAATCTTCATGTCTATGCCTTTCCACCTCTGCCTCTCATTCCCAAGGTACTCCTGAAGGCCAGAATAGACAAGCCATCCATGATTCTGATAGCGCCGGATTGGCCTCGACAGCACTGGTACCCAATACTGAGGAGTTTGGTACGGGAGCCTCCATGGCCTCTGCCTTTGATTCCGCATCTTTTATCTCAGGAGGGCAATCACTTCCTCAATGTCAAGATTCAGTCTCTGCATCTCACAGCCTGGCATATTTTGTTTTAGACCCTAGAGGGTCTCAGCTTCCACAACAAGTTTTGAATGTTATTTTGGAGGCCAGAAGGCCTAGTACAAGGAAAGTTTACGCTGATAAATGGAGGAGATTTTTTCTTTGGAGCAAAGCAAAGGACTTTGATGTTTCCAAGCCTGATTTAAGTGTTTCTCTTCAATATCTTACTGAGTTATTGGACAAGGGTTTGTCTTTCTCCTCGATAAAGGTTCATGCTGCAGCCATTTCTGCTCACTATGACTGTGACCCTCCTTTATTTTCCCATCCTTTGTTTAAGCAATTTCTTAGAGGGGCAAAGAACATAAGACCCCACGTAGAGCTCCTACTCCTGCTTGGGATCTCAATTTTGTGTTGGAAAAGCTTACTCTACAAACTTTTGAGCCTGCAGCTACTGCCGAGTTAAAGTATTTATCATGGAAGACTGCTTTTTTGTTGGCCATTACCTCTGCAAGAAGGGTTTCTGAATTACAGGCCCTTATGGCAGTGGAACCTTTCCTGATTTTTCATAAGGATAGGGTATCTTTGCGTACTAATCCTTCCTTTATGCCTAAAGTGGTTTCTACTGTGGCCTTGAACCAAACTATTCATTTGCCTACTTTTTATGCAAACCCCCAAAATAAAGGGGAGAAGATTTTGCATACTTTGGATATTCACAGGCAGCTACGTTATTATTTGAGCAGAACCAAGGGGTTCAGGCAGTCTCAGCAGTTGTTTGTTTCTTTTGCTTTGGGTTCTCAGGGAAAACCTGTTTCAAAACAAACTATTTCTAAATGGATTGGGTTTTGTATTTCTTTCTGTTATTCCCATCATGGTAAGGAGATTCCGGCTGGAATCAGACCTCATTCCACTAGAGCTACTGCCAATTCTACGGCCTTTCTAAGGGGGGTAGCTACAAAAGATATTTTGGAAGCAGCCACTTGGAGTTCAGTACATACTTTTTCAAAGCATTACCACCTTCCTCTTTATTCTAAGTCTAGGGCTGGATTTGCCACTGCAATATTACAGGGCATTTTAGCAGCCCCTAATGCTTTATGATTTTGCCATCCTCCCTTTACCTCTGCTTTGGGATTCTACCCATATGTAAGGACTGCAGCAATGTGAGATGAAGAACATAGTACAGTTTTGTACCTACCATAAATGTAGATGTTCGAAGATCCACATTGCTGCAGTCCAATTTACCCTCCCTCCTTCCCCTCTGTAGTTTGGCTTGGTTATATGGTTTGGGTGATGGTTGTTGTTGGGCATGTTTTTGGGAGGTATCCTGTTTTTGGGCTGTGGCCTTTCTTTTTAGGGCCTTCTGACATCTGGGGCAAGAAAAGACTGAGGATATGACGTCGGTCATGCGCTTTTATACCCTGGCGCTCTGATGTCAGATCTGAGTGCCCATGACCGACGTCAGCCTAATACTTTGGTATTCGGGCCGACCGAGGACAGCGGACTACCCATATGTAAGGACTGCAGCAATGTGGATCTTCGAACATCTACATTTATGGTAGGTACAAAACTGTACTTTATATCTTTGTTGTTGTATCTTTGGGCTTTTCCCAGTTAGGGGTCGCCACAGCGGAACTCCGGTCCGCTAATGATTGGCAGTAGATTTTTGCGTGCCGAGTTGCCAGCCCTGACGCACAACCTTCAATGAAGGTATGCCCATTCACGCATGTCTCCATACAGAAGACGCTTTAGCTGAGAATCGAACAGGATGTCTTACTGTGAGGCGACAACACTACCGCAGCACCACCACAGTTCTTTATTTTAAAGAATGTATAAAATTTAAATTAGTCCCAAAAGGGCTTAGACAATGGAAGTATCCTTCCGGGCTTGTTAAAAATTCTGAATTCCATTTTCAGTTAATTGAAATGTTTAATCGGCAAGGGCTTGAGTTTCTTGAAGCACTTGTAATTAACTATGATAAAAAAATGGGTGAATTACAAGCCCAGTTAGAAGTCTTAGATAAAGATATAAAAACAGATCCTGAATTTCATAGATACGAGTTTGACTTCAGGAGGATCTTTTCAAGTATAGATTCGTTAATTATGAAGATCATGGATACAAAAATCCATAAATTAAAAAGAGGCAAAACAGACTATGAGAAAAATAAAGCTTACCCAGATCCACCAGAAATTGTTTCCCCTAATACTATGAATACTACGGCAACAACAGATCAGAATCAATTACAATGTGATGATGTCACTGCTCTTGATTTTGAAACAAACTGTTAGCCGTAGCAAATGCGTTATGGCAAATCAACAGCATCAGCATAATGCTAATAACAATGTAGCAAATGGGAATTATATGCATAACCAGCAGAATAACAATGGCCAGTTTTTTCGCCAAGCTGACAACAAGTATGTGCATCAGGGATCTTACAACAACAAACCCAAGAACCAACAAAAGAAAAAGAACGTTTGTCGCAAAAGGTAGCAAATTTTACTGGTTTAAATGTACTGTCCATCCATCAAAAAGAAGAAGGCTTTCTAAATGAACTATCTATCCATCAAAATGAAGAAGGGGACTTTAAAATTTATAACTATAGTTTCATTGAAGTAACACAGACAATGGCAAACTTTCTAGCTAAGGGCCTTAATTTTGTGTCTAGTTGCAGAGCTAATATTGCCAAGACCATTTGTGATTTAAAACTTTTTGTTCGTAAATTGAACCTCAATGTTATGTTTGGTAAAAGTAATCATATTACAAACAATGAAAAAGTGTCTAGTATTTTCAATCCTCCTATACAGGGGACTTTGGCGTTATTTGAAAAAATGAATGGTGCACTTTAGATCTATGACTGAAAATCAAGGTTCTTTACAAGGGCAAACTAGCAACATTTCAAAGGCAGAAAGAGAACTTATAACATATCTGAAAGTTCACAATGTCTGGGTTATGCAGCCGGATAAGGGGGGAGGTGTCATTTTCATGGATCAGTGCGAATATTACAAAAAGATATATAGCATGCTGATTAGTAACAACTATGCAAAAGTGTCATTAAATGAGTTGAATCAAGCATATGCATGCATAAAATCTCATCTTAGTAATTTATTCGTAGATGCTAGTATTTCAATAGACAAATATCAGTATTTGAGTATGCCTGTGCCCCTTATTCCAGTGATATTTGGAACTCCAAAAATCCATAAAAACATTAACGACCCCCCATTCTGCCCCATAATAGATGGTTGTAAATCTATTGCATATGCCAGTGCTAAATGGGTAGTTTCCAAGTTAAAAATTCCCCTACAGACAGAGAGACAAATCTGTCGTGACTCATGGGCCTTTTTAGACCATCTTAATGATTTAACTTTGGATCCTTCTTTTAACTTTTTGATTGTAGATATAAAGGATTTATATACGGTCATACCTCAAGATATAGGTCTAGAATGGGTACGGGATTTTTTACTCATTAAGCAGGTAGATGGTCAAGTAATAGATTTAATTATCATTTTGTTGGAAATGGTTTTGAATAACAACTTTTTCATGTTTAAAGGTGACTATTTCCTACAAAAATCAGGGGTAGCTATGGGGTCCCCATGTGGGGGCAGTTTTGCTAATGCGGTTATGGCTTTTTGGGAACGAACATTTCTGTTCCCGAATTCTCTTTTTAGAGAAAAAGTCGTTTGGTATACAAGATACCAAGACGACATATTTTTTATACTGAAAGGAGATGAAAATTTAGCAAAGCAGTTGGTGGAAGTGATGACGGGCTTTACAAATTTCCTTGAATTTACTTTTGAATTTAATAAAAAAGAAACTAACTTTTTAGATATAAAACTTTCCAAGAATAGAAAATATAACGGATATGAATCGGAAATTTATAGAAAGCCTACTTATTCAAACTGTTTTTTGCACTTCCATAGTAACCATCCTTATCCCCAGAAAAGGGGAGTGGCAAAAGGACAGTTAGTTAGAGCATCTAAAATGATTTCTAGTGATGAACAATTCTTTAAAGAATGTGAAAATTTAAGGAAAATTTTTATTAGGCGTGTATATCCAGAAATTCTTATAAAACATTTGACAATGGAGGTTAAAATAAAAAGAAAGTCAGGTAATTTCAAACCAATTCTAACAAAAGGATATATTGTAGAAGAAATGCTCTCCAGTTCAGGCATTGGTGACTTAGAAGAAGTAACGAATAGGAATCAACCTAATAATTATACGTCCAGTTTTTTGACAGATTTCTCCATTAATGCCATAGATTTAAAAAATGTCTAGATAAGTAATTGGCAGTTTATTTTAGAAGATCGTTCCATTGCTAATATTTTGGGAACGAGACCTTTGGTCACTTTTAGAAGAGGTTTAAATTTAAAAGCCCTTCTAGAAACAAGTAAATTGAATTACAGTAAAATTTGGGGTATGCACAAATGTGGGCGATGTCATTACTGTAAATATATCCAGACTGGAACCCACCTGAGAACTAAGGGCATTAAATGTAACATAAAAGGTAGATTTAATTGTGAAAGCCAAGGCATAGTTTACTTAGCTTCTTGTAGCCAATGTTTGGCTTTTTATTTGGGTAAGACTGAACGTCGCTTTAAGCAACGAATTTATGAGCATTTATATTGTATAAGTAGAAATATTAACACCAATTCTCTAGCTAGACACATAGCAGAACATCAGTCTCATAGTTTTACATTTACAGTTTTAGAACAGATGGATAAAAGTATAAGAGGGGGCCCATGGGAACTTAAGCTTGAAGAAAAAGAATTAAAATGGCAATTCTCTACAAATTCACAAGTTTTTCCAGGCTTAAATGAAGCCTGTTCCATCAAATGCATTTTAAAATTAAGGACTTTAGAGAGGTGAGATGCATGTATGTATGTATATATGTTTATACATGCATATGTGTGTGTGTGTGTGTATATATATATATATATATATATATGTATGTATATATATATATATATATATATATATATATGTATTTATGGCCATAAAGTTTTTTAAGTAGGCAGAAATATATAATATATTTTATGTGTAAATATATGAAGAACAATGCAGTAGTTTAAATGATTTTTTTCTATTTTTGGTAAAATACCTGAGAAGCATTTTGTTTAAGGTCAGATATACAAGTATGAATATATATAAATATTTTCTATAAAATGAACTCGAGATATAGTAGTAATCATCATCATAGGTTCATACTAGGCTATCTGCCCTAGGGCATTTACAAGCCTAGCCAGAATGTGTTTGGCTTTCGCCACCCATTTTAAAATGAATTTTGCTATGCCCTTTTTCGAGGTTAGTATACTGTGCATCTGTCTAACAGTGACACAGAAGTGATACCCGGAGTAAATCTACAATCTTCCATCCACTCATCAAGATTTCTCTTGAAGAGAGTCAATGAGGGACTCTGCCTAACCTGGACTGGGATTTTATTCCAGAGTGAAGGGTGCCTCTGGGTTATGAATCTGTCCCTCCAGCATGTCCTATTTATTTCAGTGCTGAGGTTCATGTCTCTTGAGCGTGTAGCTCGATGGGATTTGAATTTTCTGAGGTGCAGCATGTCCATTAATTCCGGGTTGGACATGGCTTTATACGTCAGGCACAGATTGCCTCTGAGCAGGCGGTATGCCACTGAGTAGAGCTGGAGTTTCTTTAACTGGGCAGCATATGGCATCTGTTTGAGCCCTTTGATCCTCTTGGTGAGGTACTTTTGGGGTCTTTCCAGTTGCTGCAGGTGTCTGGTAAAGTACATCCCAAAAGGGGTATTGTACTCAATTATGGGCTTGATGAGGGATGAGTAAAGAGGCATGATGACCTCCTCTGATCTAGATGTGAATCCCTTCATGATTAGGTGGGCTATATAAAATGATTTTCTAACCACTTTGGCCACATGGTTGTTGAATGAGAGATTGCTATCAACTTGGGTCCCCAGGTCTCTAATTACTTCTTCCGTACTTAATGGATTACCATCTATGTGGTAATTTATGGGCACTTTGTTTTTGCCGAAGGGGATGACTGTACACTTTTTGCCGTTTAGCTTGAGGCCATGGCTCTGGCACCAGTTGTCTGTTTCTATGAGGCCCTTTTGTAGGATGCTTGTGTCGGCTGGAGAGTCGATTATGGCACCCAGTTTGCTGTCATCTGCGAACTTGGTCAGCCACAGTCCTTCCGTGTTGGCCTGTACCTCCGAGAAATATATACCGAACAAGAGAGGTCCCAGGACTGAGTCTTGTGGGACGCCACTTGTAACTGGTTTGGAGTCTGACATGGCTCCAGCAATTTTAACCATGTGGGTTCTGTCCTTGAGCCAGTTTGCAACCCATCTAGTGACATAGGGGTTTATGTTTAAGCTGGTGAGCTTATCTATAATGCCCAAGTGGGGTATTGTATCGAAGGCTTTTGCGAGGTCCAGGTAGGCTGTATGGACCACCTTCCCCTCGTCAGTGGCCTTGGTGACTGTTTCAAAGAAATCGACCAGGTTTAAGAGGCAGGATCTGCCCTTAACAAAGCCGAACTGGGTAGGATCCAGTCTGTAGGTCCCCAATATCTTTATGTATGAGGTCCATGATGATCGTTTCCATAGCTTTGCAGACCAAGCTAGTCAGGCTTATGGGGAGATAGTTTCCAGGATCCGTTGAGGCACCACCTTTGTGGAGAGGGACCACTGTTGCTGTATGCCACTTTTTGGGTACATATCCTGTAGTAAGGCTGAGATTGAACAGTAGTTTTATGTTTGGGTTTAGTTCTTCTTGGAGTTCATGTAGGACGCAGCCCGGGACACCATCTGGTTCCATTGATGCTGTGTTTTTTTGCTTTGGAGAGGGCGGCTCTTACCTGAGCATCTGAGATGTCAGGGTGCAGCACTCTGCTGGGATAGATATTTGCCCTTTTGGTGGGGAAACGGGGGGGGGGGGTTTGCGCTGAACCTGCTAGGATGTTGGCAATGTCTGTGGGTTCGGTGTATTTTTTGTCATTTTGGACTAATTCTGAGTATATCTGGGAATTCCCAACCAGGTTTCTAATATAACTAAAGAAAGCCTTGTGATTATCCTTAGTGTCCTGTGCAATTTTTTTCTCGAAGCTGGCCTTAGACGATTTTATGAGTGCCCGTAGTTTTTTGCTAATACTGATCAGAGATGCCTTCCCTTTTTGTGATTTTGCGCTATCATGTAGTAGCTTCCTCCTTCTATTGTATAGTTTGTTTATGGCTGGGGTCCACCAGACAGGACGCCTGCCTTTGGAGGATTGGGTCTTGGTTTTGTTTGGGATTGCATGATCCATGCATTCCTGAAGGTGTTCATAGAATGCGTTTATAAAGAATTCTGCGGTCTGGGCCGTATTTTCCACAGGCCCGGGGGCTTTGAAGGATTCCACCTCGGTTTTGAGGAGTGTGAAATTTGCTTTAGAGAAGTTTTTCACTGTGGTTTTCTGGGCAGGGGCTGGGGTCGGGATGTGAATATCTAGTGAGATTAGTTTATGGTCTGATCTTACCAGTGAGGGATACACTTCTGGTCTGGAGCATAGAGTCCCCATGTTGGTGATGATCAGGTCCAGTATGTTTTCCCCTCTTGTGGGAGTGGTAACAAGCTGTTCCATAGCATTTGAGTGTATAAATTCTAGGAACCTTTGGGGCTAGGGTTTTGGAGCTAGAGTAATGCTCCCAGTCTATGTTTGGGTAGTTGAAGTCGCCCAATATAATGGTGTTTGGAGAGACCTTCATATTTGCCAGTGTTCTCAGGAAGGCCAAGTGGGGCTCCTGGGTTTGGGAGGGTGGTCCAAACAGTCACAGCCTATAAACTGGAAGGTAGTTTTACCCACTGTTAGTTGCACATGGATAGTCTCTGATGCTTCGTGCTGTGCCACCAACCTGGAGGTGTGGGTATCTTTGACGAATATTGATACTCCCCCTCCTTTTGTGGTTCGTCCAAGTTTTGAGGCCGAAAAACATGGTATGAGGTATAACCTGGTAGTGCTGGGATGCTCTCGGGAGCCGTGAACCAGGTTTCTGTTACTGCACAGATATCGATGTTCTCCATGCTAAGGAGAGTTTAGAGTGCGTCCATCTTGAGGTTTAGACTTCTGGCATTGAGTAGCATTACTCTTAGTTTCTTATCCCTTGTGATACATATGGAGGTGGGTTTATCTTTTGAGCCTTGCCTAAAAAAGGCACTATGGGGGTGGTAAAAGCCTTTACCAATACCCGAAAGCCCAGGGGTGACAGGTGCAAGCCATCCCTAGCGAAGCATCATGGCTTGTCAAGCATGCCATCCCACGCTGACATGCATTGGATCCCCTTTGAATGACACCAATACTTAAGCCAATTGTTGACATTGATCATCTTGTCTTCATATTGTGGCATCATTCTTGGTGAGGGTAAGATGCTACTCAAGGTCAGGGTCATACCGGCCTGGGCTACATGCTCAGAGAGCTCCTCTATATCTCTCTTCATGTAGTCCAGGGAGGTACGTCTCAGGTCATTCACACCAGCATGGACAATGTCTGAGTCATATTTGTACTTGCCTTGGAGTGACCTGAGTGCTTGTGTTATGTGGCAGATCCTAGCGCCCGACAGGCAGCTCATCGTGACCTTCTCCTTGTTCAGCCTGGTGAGCGGGACGTCAGTGTGCCTGACGATAGAGTCACCTATTCCAAGTGTATCAGGTGTGTTGTTTAGCCTTAAGGGCTGTGACTGTTTGGCACACTGGCTTTGTGAGGTATGTGTTGCATGTGTTTTGTTTTGGGGTAGCAGTTGCTTGGGTGTTTGCTTTGGAGGTCTCTGTTGCTTAGGCAGATTTTTATTTAGAGCCTCCGAGTATGTTTTTGTGTGTTTGTGTTTGGTTTGCTGTCGTGGTAGGTCTATGTGAGACTGGAATTGTAGTGAGTGTGGTTTCCTTCTCCTCCTGACTGGTTACGCCAGTACTGAGTTGAGAGAGCTTAGCCTCCAGTTTGGCTATATGGTTGCATGTCTCACATGTGTTGGAATTTGTTGGGAGGAGGAGAGGGTTTTTCTGTGTACATGAGGCAGTTGTAACATTGCCTCAAGATTCCCAGATTCACCAGCTGGACCGGAGAGGAGATTGACAACTGACCTTTGGACATGCTAGAATAGTATTGGGAATTCCTTTATAATTGAAAAAAGGGCCAATGGGGAACAAGGTACTCAAGGGGAGTTTGTGAGGGTGTAGTGCTTTTAATTTTTTAGTGCTGACTTAAATAATTGCTTTAGTGAGCAAGTGCCAGGCTTTAGAGTAGGAATAGGGTGTTTATTATGAGAACTAGATCAGTTCTAAGGGAAAAAGTGAAGAGCAGACTTTGTGGAGCCGAGAATGGTTTAAACCCAATTAAGCGGTGTTGCCCGATGTTGCACTATGCGCAAAATCGTGCAAAGCCACGCTAAAGCGGGTTTTATACAGGGGGACTTGAAAGAGCTAGAAATTGGCCCAAAACTGCCAATAGACTACCAGATTCTTGTGCTGGGAACACTCCTCCAGGGATAGATAGGCTGCTCTAAGCTCCCCACTGCCACTGGTGAACAAAGAAGCCTCCCTTTATCCAAGAAAGAAAATGGGCAACACAGGAACTTTCCAAAAGTCCAGAATACAGCAAAGCCTGTATTTGGACTACTCTAGGTCAGGAAAGACGGGAAACCAGGATAATTTATTTTTTTTTTTTTTTTTTTTTTTTTTCTTTTTTTTGCAACAAACAGCAGGAGAATGCAATAAATATGTAACACAGGCTAGCGCACTTGAGTGTGTAGCCTCAACAGGTAAATGCAACAAACAGGGCAAACTTTAAAAGTGCAGGTGCAAAAAATAACTTTAAAGAGTTTAAAACAGTTCAAGAAGCTGAAATACTTGCAGTTTAGCTAGATCGGACAGTCGCCCAGGTAGTAGTAGCAAAAAAAAAAACACTTATCAGGTTAGCAGTGGTTTTAATTAATGTATTAAATCCCCAGGGATTACCTCAGTGTCACTGCTCGACAGAGGCACAGCAAAATAATGGGTATAGTTCCCCATACTAAAGGGGTGGCGTAAGCCACAAAACTATGGGCTAGGCTTGTAAATGCCCTCGGGCAGATAGCCTAGTATGAACCTATGAACCTATTTAATCAGGTAATCACTTTTATCAGGTTAGCATGTGGTTTTAATTAATGTGTTTAAGTGGACTGTAAAACATATTGCATTTTGGGAGTAATTAATGTCTGAAGAAGTGCATGTAAAACTGTTTACGAAAGCGCTAACATTAAATCATGTGGAAAATTACTGTTTTGCTTTTTTGGAGGACATGAAAGGTGTGCAAACCCAAATGTAATTATTTACTGTTAAAATTCAGGTGATGTCTATAGATATAGAGGGATAAATACCTATAACCCCGTTGACCCATGTTTGAGTGGCACAAGATATCTCCTGGAAGGATGACCATGCCTATTCTCATGGGAGTGGGGCAAAACTGTCTCCCTGAGGTGGGCAGGGGGGAGGTAATTCCAGAGCTTGTGTTCAGCTCACCAACCTACTTGCATAATATTATTCTCAGTAGGTAGGCAGAACTATGTACATGCAGGGGGGGGGGGGGTATTTGCTTATTTGCCTACCCAAAGGGCGAAGCTAGAACTTTGAAAACACCCTCTTTGCTGGGTTGCCCCAAGGGCACAAGCAAACCCCCCCCCCCAAGAGTTTCCTGTTTAAATTCACTTCTGGAGTTGGTGAAAGCTTAATGTTTATTAGGTACAGGGGCAAAGCACGTGCAAGAAAGTGCTCCTTTCTTGAAGATTCAGTGTTATGAGAAGTACTTAATGCATAATTATACTTTCTTCTCAAAAGTCCTTGGCCATATGTCTTGTGTAGTTTTAATGGTTCCCACATACAGGCTCTAATGAGAAAAATCTAGTAATACCTTTAAACAAATCTATGGGAGCAGCACTGCCATCCAGTGGAACAGGTGACTCCCCCATGTCTCAGGAGTCGAGGTGGAATTCCTCTGATGGGCAGAACTTACAGGTCAGTGTTCGGGTGCCCTTTGTGGTGCCAAATTCAATACATTCTTTGACCACAAATGCTTCACACCATGCTTGACAGGCACTCTTAGTGAGCCTGAACTGGGGAAGATGGTGCAGCAAGCTGAAAACCAAACATTCAAATGTGAAGGAGATTTTCACATTAGTAGTACACCTGTGCAACCTAACCATAGTGATGGACTGTGAAATATAAGTATATATCATTAACAGTAATAATCTGCTGTCATGATTAGATTGTCATGATGTACATCTTTACATCTAGAAACATCATTTGGGGGTATAGACCTTATGGAGGTTAGCCATCATCTCCTGTCTGTCTACATTATTTACTAAGCCTCCTGAAATGACGTGGTCTCAGACAGTGGCAAAATAACTGCCAGAATTGAAATAATATATTTGCTGACAAGTTTGTTTGTTTCAAACTACAAAAATATAATTCACAGTGGAAGTATGTCTGTAGTGCAGCCGCCAAGAGTCTTTAATTACAAGTAAATTTAACATAAAACTAGAAGCTTTGATTCCAGAAAATAATTTTATTCCTCTCAGAAAGTGGGTTAGCTGAAATGTCTAAGATATGTTGTGCTACATTTCCAAATGTTGCTTGGGAAGAAGCTGTAAAAGTAGTTAACTCTCATTATTTTTATAATGAGTCAAAAGACAAAACACTATGGAACATTTAGTAGTCGGTCCAAAATAGTTTTGATGTTTACAAGAGTATATGCAGATGCATTGCAAAGTTTTTACCTAGCATATGCGGGATAACTCTGCCTCTGAGAGAGCTGTCAGAGCAAGATATAGCCTGGAAATTATGATGTGATGTGGAAAATAGTTCTGAAGTGCTCAATAAACTAGTTACATATGCTCCAATGTTAAAGTAATTTGATTTGAGTAAGCCATTTGTGCTGCAGGTAGTGCCAGTCAGAATGTTTTATAACAGCAGTGATCCTGCTAGAAAACAGACCAGTTGTCAGTGAGTCAGGAGTATTTAAGCATGCACAAAACAGAGATGCTGAAGTAGAAATGTATTGATGTGAGAAACTCTGTAAACTGGTCTGTTGTAAAGTTCAGGTGGAAAAAACTGTAAAACCTTGCAAGGCATATTCAGAAAGTGTTTGTACAGGGCATCTCTGGAACTGAAGTGGATATTACTTAGTCTACTGAAAAATGATCCGAAACTAAAATACAGACCAGCTGCATGTAGCAGATAATGTAGAGAAAAAAAAGAAAAATTTGGAGATATACAAACAGTGATTTGTATGCCGCGGTGGTACGGCGGTAGCGTTGTTACCTCACAGCAAGAGGTTCTCCCGTTCGATTCTCGGCTTGGCTTGGGAGTGCCTTCTTTGTGAAGTCTGCATGTCCTCCCCGCAGTTGGGTAGCGTTCGAAAGACATGCGTGCGTAAATGGGCGTGCCTTCGTTGAAGGTTGGGCATTGAGCTGGCACCTCGGCGTTTCGTAAAAATCTACTGCCAATCATTAGCGGACCAGAGTTCCGCTCTGGCGACCCCTTACCAGGAAAAAGCCGAAAGACAAACAACAACAAACAGTGATTTACAAATGAGGATGTTGAAAGATGTTGCAGTGAAAGGTTTGTCTGAACAAAAAACATAACTAAAACAGTAAATTCCACCTTTTTTCAGAGAAGAAATCATTTCTGTCCATGGCTTGATGTTCATAGTTGATGAAATAATAGTTGCCAATCAAATGAGAAAACAAATACTTGCACTACTACACAAATAATTTATGAGAATATTAAAGTATAAACAGAGAGAGATGTAATGTTTTTTTTTCTAAGTATGTTCAGTCTTGACAGATCAGGTAATACTAAACTGCTCCTACCTGCAGAGAGCACAACATAGCCCAAATGAAATTAGCATACTCAGTTTCAGATTTGTTTCATGCCAGTTTTCTGCAACATTTCCAGCAAGAACTAGCTTTGCTATTGAGCACCCTGTTCAACCACAACCTAAGTACAGGCTTCATTCCTGCAGAGTGGAAAGCTGCCATTGCCATCCCCTTGCACAAAAGTGGTGCCACTACTGACTCTGGAAACTACCGCCCAATTAGCTGGACAAGTCTGATCTGTAAAGCCATGGAACGTATTATTATGCAACTCACAAACAAGGATATAGGCAATCTCCAAGCACTTTACCCCACCCAGTTTGGATTCATCAAGGACAGAGCTTGCCTGTTGAACCTGGTTGAATTCTTTGAGACTGTCACCAAGGCTTTGGATGAGGGAAAGTCAGTACATACATCTTACCTTGACTTGGCCAAGGCCTTTGGCACAATCCCCCACTCGAGCATCATCGAAAAGCTAACACAGTTTGGCGTAAATCCCTATTTCATCAGGTGGGTGGCCATCTGGCTCACAGATAAGACCCACAAGATCAAAATAGGCACCTCCACCTCTGACAGCAGACCTGCCACTAGTGGTGTTCCCCAGGGATCTATCCTGAGACCCCTACTGTTTGGCATCTACTTCTCAGAGGTCCAGGCAAAGACAAAAAGCCTGTGGCTGACCAAGTTTACAGATGACTGTAAGTTGGGTGCTGTCATTGACTCCCCAAATGATGTTAACATACTGCAAGAACATCTCACAACAACAAGTGACTGATGCCAAAGTCATGGCCTTAAGTTAAGCGCAAAAAAATGTATTATCATATCATTCGGCAAAAACACTGCCCCTACTGATTACCACATAAGCGGCAACCCCCTAAGCACACAACCTGTGGTAAGAGATCTGGGTATTCAGGTGGACAGCACGCTCACATTTTACCATCATCTAGCGGCAGTGATCAGAAAAGCCTTTTACTTGGTTCATCTCATAAGTGAAAGGATTGCATCCAGAAAAAAGAAAGTTATTACTTCTCTGTACTCCTTCCTCATTAGGCCAGTAATTGAGTATAACCCCCCATTTGGTATGTACCTCTCCAAACACCAGCACCAACTGGAAAGGCCACAGAAATACCTCACAAAGAGAATCCATGACCTCCAAAACCTGTCCTATGAGGACAGTTTCAAATCACTATCACTCTACTTGGTATTGTACAAAATGCTAAGGGGTGATCTGTGTCTCACCTACATAGCAATATCAGACCCTGCCCTACAAGAAATGCTCCATATCCGTAAGTCTAACTCTTCGTGCATTACCCACTCCGAAGGTCTAAATCTAATGTTCGACGACAACAAAACCTGCTGGAGAGACAGGTTTGTCTCTCAGAGGCTGCCCTTTCTATGGAATAGACTTCCCATATATGTCAAAGTATCTCACTGACCCTCTTCAGGCGCAACTTTGAGTGAATGGGAAACCACAGATTTGTCCCAGGGGTTCCACCTGTGTGCCCTCATTGATAGGAGCAACAGGTGCTGACTTAGGTTTCTGTTGTGGGGATAAACTCTTGGCTAGGCTTATAAGGGCCCCAGGGCCATTATCCTAGTAACCTATTGTGATCCTAAGCTATGTGTTTCTTACACAAAGTTACTCCCAAGTTCCCTGACAGACTGATGAGATGCAGCAAATGTGATTAATACTTCAAAGTGTATTTACAGTGCATGTTTTCAAGATGGGGAATACTTGATGTTTTTACCTCTGACAGTAGTTTGCAGTAAACAAATCAAGAACTCAGGAAAACTGAATGTGAGTGGAAATTCAAACATATAACGTCCAGTCCTTAGTAGCAAAAATCCAGTGGTCAAAGTCAAAGAACTTTTCCAGCAATGAAGAATCTTGTGAAAAAGATTTGTTGCAAAAGCTATGAGAAATATTCTTTCACAAAAGCAATGTCTTTCAGCTTCTCCTGTTAGGGGTTGCCACAGCGGCTCACCAGTTCACAGACTGAGTTGACAGAGGAGTTTTTACGGTGTCGAGTTGCTAGCCCAGTGCCCAACCTTCACTGAAGGCACACACACGCACCTACCTGCATGTCTTTTAAAACTCACTTGACCTCCGGGAGGACACGCAGACTACGCACAGAAGGCACTCCAGCTGAGAATCAAATCAGAGAACCTCTTGCTGTGAGTCAGCAACACTAACCGCTGTACCGTGGCCTCATATTTAGAAATATTCCACTGCAGGGATTCCGTCTCAAACCAGCTCAGCTGTTTAATGGCAGAAGGATGAAACCCAGATTAGTGACTTCATCTGCATTGTTGAGAGTAGGTGGCATTACATTTTGGAGATACGAATGCAAAAGCCAGTGGGGGAGGTGTGCAACCAGAAGCTGAAGTAAAGTGGCTGAAAAAAATCTGGTGCATTTTGTGGAGAGAGCTTGTAGGCTATATAGAATAAATGTCACGTGTTTGTATAAGACAGATATGTGAAAACTGAATTTCCAGAAATTTGAGCAGCTAATCATGAAAACCGTGATTTTCAAGAGTTTCAGAGAGAGATTACTGAAGTTGCATCTCCAAGAAAAGCTGGAATACGAAAAGCATATTAAAATGAATATCAGAATTCAAGTGTAATACTCATGTTAATTCTTTAGATGTGGAAGACTGTTGAAGAATCCAGATATAAATATGAACTGTGCAAGAGTTAAAAATGTTTCCATGGACTAACAAGTTTGCATTATTAAAAATGTATTAGACTATATCAAAATTGTTAATATTTTATTGTAAACAGGCCGTGACATCTTAGTGTAGTATTGAGGTTCAGTTCAAAATGTTCAGTGTAATACATGCTTCCTACAAATATACATTTTCTAACTTTTAAATAAGGAAATGTAGAGTTATTGTTTCTCCCTTTTTAATTTCTCCAAATCCTTTGGGTTTCTAATACCATGACGGGAGTGGACTCCATTCTTAAGTCAATTCATTTTTCATTATTTTTATTTCATGCATTTTTTTGTCTGTATTCCTTGACCTAAGTGAAATTATCAACAGAATTGAAAATGTTTAGGTATGGCAAGGGTTACATTTCTGAAGGCAATGGAAAAGAGAAAGTGATGTATAGTATTTAAGGTGTGTTTGAATGAAAGCACATGACTCTGATGATGCCTGTTGAGATGAAAGCACTTGGTCAGTGTTTTGCTGTCCCCTGTGTATTAACATTTAATAAACCAGCATTTTTAGCATGAAGTTCGTGTATGCTGGTCTTTTTTGTTTTGTTTTGTTTATTCAAGGTTTTTAGTTTTGAAAGTATTTTTTTTAAATTCCACATAAGGATTCGCATGAGCTCTGCCTATTCTGCTTGGGCCAAGATCACAACCATTACCACCTGTAATATTTGTCAGGTCTTTGTTCCCAAAACGCTTAGAAGTTGTCTAGCTGTATTAAAATTATATCTGGAGAATCAGAGACTTTAACGCTTAGCTTCCAGGATGGATTCGACATCGGAACACTCAGACGAGCCCCCCCCCCCAGTTAAGAAGGTGAAAAAGAGTAGGCTTGAACAGACTGCTGCGCCCTCCACTCCAGTTGTACTTCTCGAGGCTAGGGAAGGCTCGGAGCTGGAGTCATCGGAGCTTCCTTTGGCAGAAGGCCCGGAGGAAATCGGTTCTTTGCCCAAGGTCACATCCAGGTGTCCGATTTGGTTGTCAAGGGGGGAACCTAAGCTTGTTATTTCCAAGGGTCCATGTTGGGTCTCTCAAATCATCGTATAAGAAGACATAGATTCTGACATTGTGGAGTGCTGGCCGGCATCTGGCCCTCCTACCCTCCACTGCATTTCCAAATCTTTTCCACCAGAAACCCGTAAGAAGAAAAAAACGAAAACAAAACATATTTCTCAGCCTCTGTCTTCTCCGGCCATCGAATAGCCTCCGTATTGACAGGCCTTCACCCAAAGCCACCTTAACACCTTCCTGACCTTGCGTCAGGGCCCAACTCCTTCCCAGGCCTTTACAGCCTCTACCCCCCCCCCCCAAGGGACCTGCCCCCGACGTTCCCTCAGGAGAAGAGGATTCATCTGATGATGAATCCCTTACCTACTCTTGCCAAATTGCTTCTCCTCTGGGATATACCTCCCCAGTGGAGGAGTCCAATGGCACAGACTCCCCAGGTGAAGATCTCATCTGTGGTGAGACCATCAGAAAAATGCAAGACTTCAAGTGGAACAGCAGTCAAGTCACTGAGACCCAAAAGAGGTACTATGAATTACTCCAATTGGAGTCTCCTAGCCCTTCTGCTTTGCCCCCTGTACACTCTGCCTTTCTGGATGCATTCATAGCTGCATCTAAAAACCCTGATTCTCAGCCCCCAGCACCCAACACCCAAGCATCCAGACAGATTCTCTAAGGTGCCTGAGGAAGCAACCTTCCTCTACGAAGCCCCTTCGGCAGATCCTGTAGTTTTTTCAGTGACTATGGGCAAAACTTCCAAGTTGCTTCCCTCCACATCTTTACTGCTCTCTGATAAAGAGAGCAGAATGATGGAACATCTGGGGAAGAAGGTTTACACTTCTGCCACCCTAGCAGTAAGAGCCATCAACTACCAGATGCACATGGCTAAATATTCCTTGGCTCTCATGACAGATGTGGCAAAACAATTGGGAGAGCTCCCTGACTCCACTTTTAAGACCAAGATTTCTTCTCTTGAACTCTTACACTCAAGTTCCTAAACACATCAAGTTCAGCTATGATGGTGTAGAAGCCTCAGCAAAGACTGCTGCCTGTGGGTCTGTCATCAGGAGGTACTCTTGGCTAAGATTGCAACCCCTCCCTGATGACATCAAATCCAAGCTCTTGGGTGCGCCTCTAGACAACAAACACCTGCTTGGCTCAGCAGCTGCTGATCTCTTTAAGGCCCTCCAAATCAAAGGGAAGGAACTGCAGAAACTAAGATGCATCTTTATCTCCCCAGTTCTATGTTTTCAAAGAAATTACCCTGCAAAAACTTCCTTTGTGAGATCCTCAGGTAAGAAAATACAAGCTAAACCTAGAAAGGAACATAGGAAACAGCCCCCAGCTAGGTCTGTCTCCTCTGCTCCCTCTTTTAAGCAGTCATTTCAGGGAAAACCTGGTAGTCTGTGACTACCAGGCTTCTCACCCAGACACCCCTCTTTCCATGCGCCTCTCCCTCCTCACTTTGAAGCAGGTTACTCAGGACTCCTGGGTTCTTCCTATCATAAAGCAGGGATACTTCATGACCTGGGAGGCCAGACCCACACCCAAAGGCATCCCTCACCCACCCCCGAGACCAAATCCCTCTCTTCCCCCCCAGTCCTGCAAGAACTTCTTGCTCAAGGAACCATTCACGAGGTCCCATCTATTGCAAGAGGAAGGGGATTTTATTCAGGAATTTTCTTGGTCCCCAGAAAGGGAAGGTCCCTGGAGGCCTATCCTGGACCTATCCCACCTCAACACCTTCCTCCGAGTACCCTCCTTCAGGATGCTTTCTCTTCCTACTCTTCTACCCCTGATCCTTCCTCAGCCTTTCCTAGTGTCCTTGGATATAAAGGATGCCTGTTTACACATTCCAATCCACCCACTCTTCAGAAAGTACCTCCGCTTCTCAGTCGATTCTGCACATTTCAGTTCTGTGCTTTACCCTTTGGTCTCTCGGTGGCACCAAGATTATTTACAAAATATCTGGCCTCAGTCATGGCATTTGCCAGAACAAAGCGAATACAACATTTTCATTGCCTAGACAACATCCTTATCCAGGCTCCATCAAGCTCCATGGCCTTACAACACCTGCACTTCACCATCTCCCTCCTAAAAGGTCAGGGATTTACCATAAACCTCAAAAAATCCTCCCTGATAACCTCTCAAGTTCAGGTGTTCCTTGGATGTCAGATTCTGCAAGGGAAATGATGGATTGCCTACTACCAGAAAAGATTGTGATGCTCACATCTTTATTAGAGGAAATCCTTCCTCTCAAAGCCATCTCAGCCAGGGAATTCCCAGATTCCTTGGATTCATGGCCTCAATTATCCCTGTGGTCCCCCTGGCAAGGCTACACATGAAGTTCAAATGGTATCTGAGAAGAATCTGGAAACAACACTTACATTCTCTAGAGTTCATGATTCCCATGCTGCCATGCCTGACCCGGGAACTGAAGTGGTGGATCTCCCAGATTCAGTCAAATCCTGGCCTGCCCCTACAGCCCATACCCCTCCCCAACCAGGATATCTTTATAAATGCGATGGACACAGGCTGGGGTGCAACCTTAAGAAAATGGAGAGTGAGTAACACATGGACCCCCACTCAACAGAAAGATTACATCAATATCAAGGAAATGAGAGCCTTGACATTGGCCTTGGAAATTTTCAAGGGCCAGCTTCTACCAGGCACCCTGAGGTGGTACACAGACAATACCACTGTACTGTGGTACATCAATACACAGGGGGAAACAGATCTTTACTATAAGCAGTATTATATCACTTCTGCAGACAATGTGATGGCAGATTCATTAAGCAGGACCATGACCCTGTCTCACGAATGGATGTTGAACAGCGATATGTTTCTGGACCAGGTCCAGAGATGGGGTATTCCAGATGTGGATCCTTTTGCCTTCCTCATGAACAGACAGCTCACGATCTTCTGCTGCAGTGTACCTCACACAGAGATTGGGAAGGTGGATGCTCTCTACATTTCCTGGAAGGAGATGTACATCTATGCATTCCCTTCTTCCCTCTCATACTAAGAGTCCTGCTGAAAATTCAGAAGGAACAGCCTCAAATCTTGCTGGTGACTTCCTGTTGGCCAAGGCAGCATTGGTTCCCCCTTCTATTTCACCTAGCAAAGGGCAATCACCACAAGTTACCCCAGTGATTTGACCTGCTCACACAGGACAAGGGAACACTGTTATACCCCCAACTGTCCACAATGAAGCTCACATTGTGAGTGATAGGGCGTTGATTCCTTTCAGACACCTATACATAGAGGACGTGATCCAGGTTCTGCAGGAGGCCAGAAAACCAACTATCAGAAAATCATACCTGTCAAAATGGAAGAGATTTTCCTTATGGCATCAGAGAAACAACTTGCAACCACTGACGGCAGAGGCCCCAGTGGTCTTGTCTTACCTGTGTGGCCTTATGAAGTCTGGACTAGCCTATTCCTCCTTTAAAATTCACCTATCTGCCATCTCACCATGCCTGCCCCTGGTACCACCTCTAGCATCAAGGTTAGAAGTTAAACTCTTTCTGAGAAGGGCAATACATCTCAGGCCCTCAAGGAAGCCCCATTCCTTCTCCTTGGGATCTGAACTTTGTTCTAGAAAAATTGACACTTCCACCCTTTGAACCAGCCAAAGACTGCACCCTCCAACACTGTACTTGGAAGACTATACTCTTGGTGGCCATCACCTCAGCCAAAAGGGTCTCAGAACTCCAGGCCCTTATGGCAGACCCCCCTTCACTGTCTTTGTCAAGGACAGGGTATGTTAGCATACTAACCCTACCTTCATGCCTAATGTGGGCATCACCTCAGCCAAAAGGGTCTCAGAACTCCAGGCCCTTATGGCAGACCCCCCTTCACTGTCTTTGTCAAGGACAGGGTATGTTAGCATACTAACCCTACCTTCATGCCTAATGTGGGCAATGAGTTGTTCTTGAATCAGACTATCAATCTGCCAACCTTTTTTCCCTCTCTGCAGAACAAGGCAGAGAGGATACTTCATTCCCTAGATGTTCACAGACAGCTCAGGTATTATTGGGCTAAAACCAAATCCCTACACAAATCTGACAGGCTCTTCATCGCTTACCATCCAATAGCTCTGGGTCAACCTGTTTCCAAGCAAACCATATCATCTTGGATATCGAAAACCATTTCATTTTGTTACAGTAACCATGATAGGTCTCTCCCAGCCCCAGTAAGGGCACACTCCACCAGGGCAGTGTCCTCCTCTGTGGCATTCCTTAAAGGATTGTACATGGCTGCCATCCTCAAAGCAGCTACATGGTCCTGCGTTCATACATTCATTAGCCACTACAAACTAGACATGGTCTCTAGAGCCAGTGCAGGATTTGCCAGAGCCATCCTTCATGGGTATGTGGAAAGTGCTTCTGTTCCACCTCCCCTTTCTTAGGACAGGAGCTTTTGTACTCTCCCTGATGTCATGAGTGCAGCAGCATATGAATAAAAGGATGTTGTTCTCCTCTATGTGCTGCTGTATAGTTTCCCACCCAGCCATTCCCCTCACACTTGCTTGATTCCTGACTCTTGGAGTACTCACTCCCTAGTCGCTGATTCTGGCGGCATTCAATTTTGAAGAAGGTGCATGCTAACATCCTCTTTATACCCGACATCCATTTACAATCATCTGAGAGAGAGGCGCAGTACGTCCCGTGCACCCTAGTGGTAACATTTAACTTTTGTATAATGACCGGACATACGAGAGTTTACCAGAGGCAAACTCCCTGATGTCATGAATACAGCAGCATATAGAAGAGGACATCTATGGTTATGGTAAGTTTCTTGCACGGTAATTCTTTGTGTTTTTTCAGCAAGTGACAGGAACGTTCACTTCATAACCATTCTGCAATTTTGCTGTGATAAAAGGAAGGTTGGCCTACACAGAGTCTACATCTGTAAGCCACTGAAATCCTGTCTTACCATGGTGTACCTCAGGTTAGTTGAGCAAATTCTTCATCAGCCTAAATGTATCTTCTAGGGAGAAATATTTTATATTTCAGTAATGAAGTGGGGAAACTCCAGAATTGACTTGCTTGCCTGTCAGGGCAGGCATCAAATGTAGGAGTCCTGCTCCAGGCACACATACAGCGTATCCTTGGCAGTGAAAGCATTCTGTTTCTGTTGGAGTCTGGTCCATTCTTTTTCCCTTCTCTCCCTCCTACTCATTCCAAGTGCTAAAAATACAAGGAAAGGCAAGCCATATCTTAGTAGTACACCAGTGGCCAAGACAGCAAGCAGTATTTCTCTCCGGTAATCCAGATGTCAAGAAAAAAAGTACTTGCCCTTTCTTACCCACTGTACCCTACTGACATAGAGTGGATTCCTGGTACACCCAAACCTAAAGACTATCATAATGGCTGCATGGATTTTGCCTTACTCCCCGTCAGGGATGACTTCTTCCACAACTAATTTGCATACTTCAAAAAGGTTGAGAATCCCACAAATAAAATATTACTTGGCCAAATAGAATGTCTTCTAAATCTGATGCATCTCAAAACTAACCGAGCCAACAGCTGCTTGCTGCATCTGTCAGCCTAACTTATGCATATTTTAATGTTTGCTTGTCAGGAATTCCAACTTGCCTGCCTAAGGACCCTGCACTTCCTCCCATTCTGCAATCAGGTAGTTCTTTAAAGTGATGCTTCACCTTTGACCGTGTAGACACCATATACCATTAAGCAGAGCAATAATGAAACTCATTTTCTGGGGAAGAAAAATAACTTTTACTAGATGGCAGGAGGAACTGAACTGCATGCCTTAATGTGCATATAGCCTTATGTGGCCTTTCACAAGGACAGGGTAGTATTTCAGACAAATCTTCCTTTTTACTTAGTGGGTTTGGAAGTGGCCTTGAGTCAAACTCTTCAACATGGTTGCCATCCAAGACCTCAAAAGAGGGAAGAGGAATGTTTACACATGATGGGTGTACAGAGAAACACGAGATATACTGAAAGGACCAAAGTCTTTTGTCTTACTGATTAGCAGTTGTTTGTTTTATACCAGTTAAACAGGTCAGATTCATGTCTATGCAAACCTTATCAAAATCCACCACTATGACCATTGTAGTATAACAGTAGAAGGCCAGGTTAGAACACATTCCACTATGGTAGCTGTATCTATGGCTGCTTTCTTTAGGGTGCTTCAGCAGTGTGATTTACCATTTGCACCTTCTCCAAACATTACAACCTGGACATACCCTATGCATTCAAAAAGCATGGCATGTTTGCCGCTACAGTCCCTAAAGGTTCGCTGTTAACGTATTTCTCCTTAGCCTACTTCAGTTTACCCCTTGGATATCAAATTTCTTCAGTACTCCTCTGTGTTCCATAATAGAATATCAAATTCTGATAGGTTGTGACATAATGCATTGCAAATTAAATATCAACAGTTACATATGTAATAAGTGCTGAACACTAGGTAAAGAAATAGTGCAACATTTTGGGAAATATAGCGTTAGAAACTCAGTGAACACTATCCGCTTAATCCCAGCTCACTAAAATCAGTCTCAGAATGTTTTGTGTGTATATTCTCTCTTCTGCAAGACTCTAGTTGTACAAGCTGACACCCCCCCCCCACCCCATACTGGGCATTTCTCTACACTGCAAGAACATATCAGTAAGGGGTACAGCAAAGCTGCAAGGAGACTTGCATCCATGCCTGCAGTCTTGGTAGGTATGTGTTTCAACAAGTTTAACACTTTCAGCTTGCTGTAGACGACTCTTGATTTAGCCTTTCTTTTTGAATACCAAAATTTTAAGTATCATTTTTTGGTCCTCTGCATCCACCAACATTAGAGCTGAGCTTCCCACCCCTGTGTTCCTAAATAAGCTGCTTTTAAGGTTGCACAGACTTTGAAAAGAGTGAAGGATCCAAAAACTTACATTTCCATTTACTTCAAGTAGACTGACCTCAAAGACACCATTGACATTAATAGATATTTCGACAGCTGGTTTAGTATAGCAGTGGCATTTCATCAGATTCAATTAATGGTACACAACACTAAGTGCCCACAAAGTAGGAAACATCAGACCAGGTTTCCCTTATTCTCATGTATGGGTAGTTATATTGCAGCACTGATCCTTAATGGTGGACGTTTATATTTATGTGAGCATGCTGTCACTGTGTACATACAGATGTTTAAGTAATTGGATCACTCCTGCAGTATGAATTCTGTCTATCCTTCCACAGCTCACCCTCTTCATCTCATTCAGAGACAGAGTAGAGAAATGGTAGTTGTCTCATCTTTGGGATTTATCTTCTTGGACAAGGAGTGGCCATATTATCGAAGACCTCGGTTGACTTGACAAACCTTACAGTAATAGAAACTTGACATCACTATACCTTGGATCGTCTTCCATAGTGCTCTTAGACATACTTTCTGGTGACTGCTAACCAAATGAAGGGCAGATTGTGTGAGGTGGTCTCTTCTTTATAGCCAAGTGCCATGTGAAGAGACCAGCTTCACTCTAAAGATATCCAGCTGTGCTGCAAGTCTGGTAGTTGAGACATCTATCTGGGCCCAATTATACTGCAGCAGTGAATGTATTACTTGGATATCTTCTGACATTCAACATAAATGGTTCTGCTGGACTGTAAATCATTACCCATGGGAAATGTCTGAAAATGAATTTCTGCTGTTCCTGTTTGACTTCTAGAGCTTTTGTGGATGCCTCAGTGAACTGAACTCTTACTCCACTATAAGGGTCAGTCCAGTGCATATTTCAAACGAAGGTGATATTGAAGCCATTTTTAGTTCTTTTTTTGACACGGAAATATCATTCACCTACTCATTTCTTACAGGTGACATCAGAGATATAATACACCTTGCTTGAGAACTAGTTTGCACTTGTCCTTGTATTGTATAGAGCCATGTGTTAATTATTTAACTCAATAAATGTAACAATTTAAATTGGAAATTCAGAAAGTTCCAAGGTCCATGATGATCTTGGAAAATCATTTTTAAAAGTGTGCAAGTCACTACATGATGTTTTGGAAAACATGCACTTAAACATAGAGCTAGAAACCTAATGATTTACTTGGACCAAAAGAAACTTGACTTGGCACAGATGAGCTGAATTCATGTTAAGCTTTCCACCTGTGACTTTTAGAAACTCAGAAAGATGGAGTCTCCTAAAAAGTTAGCTGTTAAAGAGACTGCAGACAGGAATCGAGTTCTTTAAACACACTGTCATGTCCTGCTGAGGATAGTAGATACACAATTTGGTGAGGATTCACTTGTGTACTCCGTAGTCCCACACTTTATTTCCAGTGAATTCTCATCTGTCCTGACCCCTTCAACAGCAGGTAGTGGGTTATAACTTCAGCTGCTGCACAGGCCTCAGACAAGGTTTCTGAGATATCTAGGCCATATGACAAGTCAATGTTCCCTTGAAGGATGTCTCCTTTTCCAGAAATTTGGTTACCTGTCTCCAAGTTTGCTGTATAATGGTTACTGCAGCTGTTCTTAACAGCAGTCAAGAACCAGGCCTGATAAGTTTGGTAGGCCCAGCATTTGGGAAATGTTGGTATCTGCCAGCCAAGCTGGCCTGATTTCTAAGGCTCAGGTATCAACCATGTGAGTGGTGCCTCAAATGGACCTTGCCTACATAAAATTCATGAAGCATCTCCCAGCCTCGCAGAAGATAAATCCTTCAGTGTTACAGCCCGAAAGGAACTGCAGGTACCAAACTGCCTAACATAATTCCAGACAGGGGAACATCTCTTATCTTTGGGTTAAGGTGAATCTTTCAGCTAGATTCTCTCTTACCTTTACATTTCATTGTAATGCAATTGCTGAAGGTTATATGGCACCTGAGACCACTTAAGAAACTTGTACCTCCAGAAGGGATCTTAATTCTATAGTTGAAAAGTTAACCCTAGCCACTTGTGATGTGGTCCTCAGTGATGCTAGCATTTTCTTCCTGAAATTGCTGCCCTTGGCATCTATCACTTTATCTAGTAGAGTATGTGAATTTCAGATGCTCGTGTTCAAGTAGGTCTTGACATGGATAGTGAGTTTTTTATCTTTTTCCTCCTCCTTGCCTAAGGTGATCTCTAAAGTAGCATTCAACCAGCTGCCCAACATCCTGCTCTCAAACCAAATCTACAGAATGAAGGGGAAGTAATTTGACATTTGTTGGATGTTTGCTGACAACTTGGGTATCATATAATTCACAAGAAAGGGGATCAGAGAGGCCTCCTTTATGCCTTGAAAGACACCCTGAGGCTGCAGTAGGATTGCATTCTGGCAACAAGGCAGCCATCACAGCAGCCTTCTGTGCAAATGTACTTTCACAAGGCATTTTCGAGGCAGCTGGAAGGGTGTCTGTTCAACACATTTTTAAGCATTAAAAGCTGGGTGGCCTTTTTAGCCAATAGGGTATGGTTTGCCAGTCTAATTTTGCAGTGCATTTTATGAATACTTCTCCTTAGAGGGTGTACTTCACTGCTGGTTTGGCACTCTTCATATGTATAAGGAATGTATACTGCAGCAGAAATCCCTGTTATGAGCATAGTGCAGCTATATCAGAACACACCATAACAATAGATGTTCTTCGTGTTTCACTGTTGCAGTCATCATACTCTTGGTTATCTGCCTGCAGGCAGCCCTCAGTCGGCCCAAATACCAGAATCTTAGGATTTCTGCATCGGATGCTGTCGCCTCTTCCACGATGTCAGGTCTTCAGGGGGTGTAAAACAGGCAGCCGACACCATTACACCAGTCTTTCTTGCCGAGAAGGAGCCCGAAGCAGAAGCAGTTTGCAAGTGCCAGTCGGCCGCTACCTGAAATTTTTGTTTTTTGAGTTTCAAACCTGAAGTCTTCGAAAGCTAAGTACCCCATTGGGGATCCTTTTTTCTTGCTCTAACCGATGTCAGAAAAAGTTAACAATTGTCTTGCATGTGGAAAGCAAATACCCTCACAGAGATTTTCATTCTTACTACATCACCTGTTTAGGCCCAGACCACGACGTCCCTCGCTGTTGGTTTTGTGCCTTGTTTAATGCCCGGTCGTTGGTTTGTCTTAGTCACTAAATTCTTTCGCTCTCGTTCTCTGTATTCTGGAATGGCTTCGATAAGCCATCTGACTACCAATGTTCCGAAAAAACGTAAAGATAAAGCCAGAGACAGACCACATAGGTCCAGAACTGACGATGATGCTTCCGTTAAGCTAGTTGCTAGTCTGCCGGTACTCAGTGAGACACCTTTACAGCTCCTGATGCCTGCTTCTACAGATTCGCAGGCCTCTGCTGAGACCTATTTGGAGTCCGTTATGCCACGAGATGCTTCAACTATGGAACATTCAGATGTCTCTATTTTGGATGGGTCCGGAGCCGCTGTGCAGGCACCAGCTTCTGAGGGTGTACTCTGACCTACCAATGTTTGAATTGAACAGACAACTTTGTTTTTAGCTAAAACTACCAAGTTTCTCAGGCCCAAAGTACACACTACGTCTATAAAACAGATGACCAAAGCGCATGCTCAAGCTCCCATGCCACAAAAACAAATGCTTAGAATGGCTGAAGACCTTATTTACCCTAATTAGGGGAAGCCAGCCTTCCTCTGCTGAGAGACAAAGAACTGAGTTTCATTCTGATTCTGCAGACCAGGAGTCCGATGACTCTGACCTTTCTGATTATCAAGACATGCCCTTATCAACCTATGATGATTCAGATGCAGAGAAATCCATTCCCTGTGCCTCCCCTCAGAGGATTTTTCTTTTGGTGAAACCTTGCATACTTTGAGAGCATTTCTGCTGGGAATGCCAGGACTACCCTCAGTCCAAAAAGAGACCCAGAGAATTTTGAGTTGCCCTCAGCACAGGCCTCTAGCTATAACCCCTGTCCTGGATGTCGTAATTGATATCTTCATGGAATCCAGTCTTACTCCAGACACTTTACCCCCGGCCCCTAGAAAACCTGACAGGTACTACAGAGTACCTGATTCTCACAAATTTCTCTTTAAGAATCCTACTGTGGATACAGAGACCATTTCCCAGGGATCTAAAGAGATTAAGGCTACTACAGCCAAAAACCCTACCCCTTCAGACAGGGATTCCGGAGCTTTAGACAGATGGGGTAAGAGTGTGTATACCTCTGCAACTCTTGCTGTCAGGGCATTGAATTGCCAGTTTCACATGTTGAAGTACCAGCAACATATTATGGAGCTAATTAAACAAAAAAATTGTGTTACTCCCAGATTGTGCATAAAATAAAGATTTACAAGAGTTAATGCATTCTGCAAACCAAGTTAGTAAGCATACTTTGCAGTATGGCTTTGATGCCCTAGAAGCATCTTGCAGGGCTGCGGTCACTGGGTCTGTACTGAGAAGGCATGCATGGGTGAAGGAACAAACATTGCCACATAACGTCAAATCAAAATTACTAGATGCTCCTTTAAATAAGGACTGTTTGTCTGGCACCAAAGCAGAAGAGGTTCTTAAAAAGATGGAAGAAAAAGCTACATCTTTGCAAACTGCTAAAGAATTCTTACAAGTGTAGCCACCTAGATTCAGTAGGCCTTGGCTTTCTAAAAATTGTTCCTTTCCAGCCCCTTCCAGGCCTTCTCAGTCCAAACTCAGAGGAAACAGGCCACCCAGACTACAGTCTCAGGCTATGCAGAGATCTAAACAATGGAGTGCTCCCACCTCAAAAACAGAGAGTGGTAAGCCGCCCCCTTATGGAAAGAGTTCACAATGACTTTTCAGTTATCCTTCCCAGCCCTGCCCCATTACTTGTGCCCATAGGAGGAAAACCTGTCCTTCATGCAAAAAACTGGATATCCGTTACTCTGGACCAATGGGTCCTAAACATTGTATCCCAGGGGTACAGATTCTGCTTCCATTCACTGCAAACCCCAAGTGGGTTTCCAGACCTTCCTCCAAACCAGTGGGCAGAAGCTCAAAAGCAAGTACTTTCCCTGCTCAATATCAGAACTATTCAACCTGTTCCAGTAGAACAAAGGGCGCAGGGTTTCTACTCCAGGCTTTTCCTGGTGCCCAGAAAAGAGGGCTCTTGGTGCCCAATCCTGGATATATCAATTCTCAACACCTTTCTGGTGGTCCCAACATTCAAAATGCTTACCCTGCAGCAGCTTCTCCCTATACTAGCCAAGGATGCCTGGTTAGTCACCTTAGACTTGAAAGAAGCTTATCTGCACATCCCCATAAGGGAGTCTTGCAGGAAATATCTATGCTTCAGGGCACACTGTATGCACTATCAGTTCTCTACACTTCCCTTTGGCATATCTACTGCGCCCATAGTATTCATAAAGTGCCTGGCTCCAGCCATTGCATACTGCAGGCAGAGAAATATCCAAATTTTCCCATACTTGGACAATTGCCTGATTCAGGCAGTCAGTCAGGAATTGCTACTTCAGCACCTGGCATTTGTACAAAGCCTCCTCACTTCACTGGGGTACACCATCAATGAAAAGAAATCATAACTGGTGCCCAGTCAAAAAATTGTATTCCTGGTAGCAAGCTTGAACACAACTTCCCAGATGGCATTTCTCACTCCAGATAAACAGGTCTATTTGACCAACTATTTCAAACAAATGGCCACCAAAACCCAGCTATCTGCAAGGAAAGTACTGCAAGCCCTTGTGTTCATGGCCTCATGTATTCTGCCAATTCCATATGCAAGACTGCATATGAGAAAACTTCAGTGGTACTTGAAAAGTCTTTTGTGCCAACATTCTTAGGACCTGGAAACAGTCATTCCAATCATACCTTGTCTAATGGCAGAAGCATGCAACCACAACAAGGGACTGCCTTTCACTCAACCACTTGCCGCTCAAACCCTGACAACAGACACATCAGAGTATGCAAGGGGGGCTCACATGGCAGGCAGATGCATTCAGGGGAAGTGGAGCCCAGGCCAAATTCTCCTGCACATCAATCAAAAAGAGATGCTAGCTATACAGAATGCTCTGGCAGCTTTCAAATACCTAATCCTTCCAGGACAGCTGCTGATAAAAACAGACAACACCACAGTTATGTGGTACATAAACAAGCAGGGGGGAACCCATTCTTACCCACTCTGCAGGTTAGCCATGGCCCTGTGGAACACAACCTTGAGCAACCAAGTGCATCTACAAGCTCAGTTCCTGCCAGGCAAACAAAATTCACTGGCAGACTTGAGCAGAAATCTCCTAGACCCACATGAGTGGAAATTGGAGCCTAACACCTTCAACCTTCTAATCCAGAGGTGGGGAACACTAGAGGTGGACCTCTTTGCCTCCCCTGAAAACCACTAATTGAGCAAATTTCCACCAGGAACCCTCAGAGCAGGGCCTGGAAGGTGGATGCCCTATCTTTCCAATGGGAAAACCTCTCAATTTATGCCATTCCCCCTCTTCCCCTCCTTTCAAAAGTACTACTCAAGATCAAACAGGACAGGCCAAGGGCAATTCTTATTACCCCAGACTGGCCACACCAGCACTGGTAACCCCCTCTTACCCACTCTGACAACAGTGCCACCCTGGCACCTTCATCAGACCCCTACCCTGCTGTCTCAGCAGGAGAGACAGATTTTGCATCCACAGTTACAAACCCTAAACCTTGCAGCCTGGCTTATCCCCTGAATACACCACCAGCAGCCTTCAGCACACAGGTGCTGGATATCATTCTTGAAGCCAGAAGGCCTAATACTAGGAAATCCTATGCTGAAAAATGGAAAAGATATTGTTGCAATCAGTCTCAAGGAAAGGACACAGCAGTGCCCTCCTTACCTCAAATCCTGGATTACCTAGCAGAGCAACTCCACAGAGGCCTATCTTTCTCCATTAAGATTCATGCCTCTGCCATCTCAGCTCATTATAATACTGAGCCACCTGTATTTTCTCACCCTCTCATCAAACAGTTCCTGAGAGGGGCTAACAACTTAAGGCTCCCTGGGAGAGCACCCACCCCTGCCTGGGACCTTAACTTTGTACTGGAAAAGCTCACGCTTCCCCCTTTTGAACCTGCTGCTTCAGCAGAGTTAAAATTCCTCTCTTGGAAAACAGCCTTGCTTTTTGCCATAACTTCAGCAAGATGAGTGTCTGAGTTACAGGTACTAATGGCTGTGGAACCCTTCATTATTTTCCATCCTGAAAGGTTTTCCCTCAGGACTAACCCGTCCTTTATGCCAAAGGTGGTTTCCAGTGTGGCTCTAAACTAATTCACCCATTTGCCAACCTTCTTCCTTAATCCTCAGAGTAAAGGGGAATAGATCTTGCACTCCTTGGATGTGCACAGACAGCATAAACTGGACAAGAAAACTTTTTTCTTTACTGAATTCGGATTCTGGTACCTCTGCCTTCGCCTTCAAATGGAACAGACAGCTCAGGTTCTACCTTGACAGGACTAAACCTTTCAGAAAATCTGACTAACTGCTATTCAGCTTTGCTTCAGGGGCAGAGGGCAAGGCCATTTCAAAGCAAAGCATTTCCAAATGGATAGCACACTGCATCCACTTCTTCTACAAGCACCATGGAAAACCTACCCCACAAGGGATCACACCACATTCCACTAGGGCTACTTCCACATCTGCAGCATTTCTCTGGGGAGTCCCTACAAGGGACATTCTGGAAGCTGCAACCTGGAGTTCTGTACACACCTTCACCAAGCATTACCACTTACCTATTTTTTTCTAAATCCAGAGCTGGATTTGCTACAGCAGTCTTACAAGGCCTGCTAGCAAGCCCTAACACTTCTTGACTGCCTCTACCCTTCCTCAGCTTTGGGAATCAACCCAAGTGTGATGACTGCAACAGTAAATCACAAAGAACATAGTACAGTTGTGTACACTTACCATAAATGTAGATGTTTGAGTGTATTCAATGTTGCAGTCCTGGTTTCCCTCCCTCCAGCCCCCTGGTTTTCTCTCTCTTTTCTACCTCTCCTCCCTATGGCCATTTTTAATGGCAGTGGTATTTACTTTTTACTGCTGGTGTTCCACACCATATACTAGCTTCCTATTTGGGGGGCTCCTGACATTTGGGGCAAAAAAAACTGATGTAATGGCATCAGCTGCCTGTTTTATACCCCTGACGAACTGACATCATGGAAGAGGCGACAGCATCCGACGCAGAAGTCCTAAGACTCTGGTATTCGGGCCAACTGAGGGACTCGATCATCTACATTTATGGTAAGTGTACACAACTGTACTATATTCAAGTAGACAGATCAGCGTTATGGTACAGGCACCTGTCTTCCTGACGATCCTAACTCCCCCCCCCCCCCCCATGTTCTTCTCATAGCCTTTGAACAATTCTGGGGAAGAAGCGATGTTATGGCTATACCTTGAATCCTTGTAAGATTTGAATATTTCTATACAGCCAGCTAGTTCTGCAAACTCAGTGTAGGAGACTTCTTCGTACAGAGCAGGAAGTAACTGCTGTGCATGCACTTGCTAGAACCGTCCCCTTCTGTCATAAGGTTACAAGTGGATGAGAGTCTGGTGAACAGGCAGAGAGGAAGGTCTTCATGGGTTTCAGACACCAAGGACCCTGTGTGTGTGTGTATATTAGAAGTGTAGGTAGCCATTCTGACACCTAAGGCCATTCCTTAATCTGCCCCCCCCCCCCAACCTTAAAGTGAGATGCAACAAAGGTCCTTTCTCTACTTTTAAAATAACAGGGAGTGCTAAGAATTTCTGAATGCTGATAATCAAGTAAACCACACATGGAGTGCTCTGAAAATGCTTTACTATTATCTGATTATGCCCCCTGATATTTTCTACCCTAGCTACACTTCTGGTGAATATTATTAAATATTTCTATAACTTTTATTTTACATAAAAAATATTTCCTCCAAAAACAATTACTTATCCTAGACCAACCTTTTCATTAAGTGAAAGAGCTCTTTTATGTGCAGAATATATTTAAATTGTGTATAAGCTAATAATAAAACAAATACAAAACAATTTAATAGATAGCTGTTATCCAAGCACAGCAATGCTTTAAAGGATGTGTGCGACATAGAAATAATGGACCTTCCAGGGGTGCACAGACCTTCCACCTGCAGCGTCAGGCCTTGCAAAATCCTTGGATGGGCTGTAATTTCTCAGTGACACCCACAGTGTCAGGCATTTTTGCTTACTTATCACTGCCTTTATAGCAAATTATCATTGCATATTCTAAGGGACAATGCATGAACAAGGACAGGGAAAATGTTCAGCTTTTGTCTAAATGGTGTCTTGACAGCAAATAAGTCTTTTTTTAATAAAATATATAAACGTTTTCATGCTTTGGATTGCTGCTACGTGGCCTTCAGCAACTTTATTGTTCTGTTTCCCATGAATTACTTTTGAGCAAGAGTAACATGCTTAAAAGTCAGTTGATAGCATCTATAAACTGCTGATGTTAAGTTGTCAATCTCGCCTTCATTCTTGCTTGATGGGTTCGGAGCCGATCCTCGGCTCCGACTCGGCACTTGCTAAGCTCGAGAGTCACTTTTACCAGCTCGAGGCAGCCCCATATCCCATGATGCAAGGCAGTAAGTACCCAGATCTCGTTTGCCGCTTCGCTGATGAGGTCCTCCTTTTGCCAGCTCCTGGTAAGTGAATTGTTACTTTACTATTTTAGCCCCTTTTTACAAAAAAACCTTAAATTATTAGTTTTAACTTAGTTTTAATCCATTTCTGATGGAAAATCTCCCTGTCTCCTCATAACTTTTAGTCAGACTTTCACCCATCCCATCCCCCCCCTGTTAGGGTGTGTGTGTGTGTCTGTTAGTGATACCTTTTGGTATATTTAATTTAATTTCTTGGACTGGTGTGTGTGTGTGTGTGTTTTACACCATGTCTAAAGAAAGGGTCTCAGGCTTTAAGAAGTGTGACTCGTGCTGTCAGAAGATGTCTCTGACAGACGGTCACACTTCTTGCCTGTACTGTCTGGGGCCTCTTCACCTGCAGGACTCCTGTGCTATATGTCATTCTTTTAGCCAGAGAGTCCTGCAGTAAAGAAGAAATAAATTGATTTTGAGGGGCCTTCTTAAGCCGGAGGGCTCTCCGGCTAAGTCGGCCCCATCTAAGACTTCTAAGTCTTCCAAGGCCCAGGCTTCTGTGTCCAAGCCTGTGGCCTTGGCTCCGACTCATTCAGAGTCGAGATCGGCTCCGGCTGGAGCCGATTCTGGGTTACCTAAACCTTCGGCACCGATGGCCATCTGTGCCGACTCTGGTTCGACCACTTTGGTGTCGGCTCCGATCGGTTCCGACCACCATGTGGCCCAGGCATCGGTGTCGGCTCCGATCGGCTCCGACACCCTTACATTTATGGCCGTATCGGCTCCGGCTGGAGCCGATGCATCGAAGCTACCTGTCGGTGCTGAGAAGTTGTCGGCTCCGACAGTTTCAGTAGTTTCATCGGCTCCGATGGTTCCTTCGAGGAAGAGGTCTAGGTCCCCTTCCTTGGAGCCGATACTTTCGGCTCCGGCTTCGCCTCTCCTCTCGGAGTGGAGCCATCGGAGCCGATCTTCAAGGTCATCCAGGCTTTCTGACCATGATTTGGAGAGAGTGGTCAGTAGATTACTAAAGTCACAGGCACTGGCCCAAATGCTACATAGTCCGTCTCAGCAGACGACTATTAGTCCACACCCCATTGCAGTTCCTCCTTCGACTCTACCTCAGAGTTTGGAGTTGGAGTCTTCGGGAATGGTTTCTGCTATGGCTGAGGGACAGATACCCCTTCTGCTCCTTCAGCCTCTACTCTTATCTCCTCTTGAGACCTTCCTTAGAGGGATTCGTGGCCGGGCTTCCTGGTCTCCTCCGAGGGGTGAGTGGCATCGACCCTTGTCCGAGCCCGCTCTTCCCTTGGAGCCTCGGCCTTAGTGAGCTCGGCTCCGACATCTGCCTCGAGCCTTCCTTTCGGTGGGTCCTGGAGTTCCTAGTTCTTGAGCGGGTTCTCTCGGACCTTCCTGGGAGGGGCCTTGAGGTAATGAAGAGTGTGCTGGCCACTGGTCTCAGCCAGCAGTCTATTCCCTTAGCTCCTCCCTCTATGGTGCCTGTTGACATCTCTGCCACTTCTCTTTCTCCAGGACCCAGAGATCCTCCGCCTCAGGTTTCCCCACTGGGAATATATCCCCCTCTTCCGAGGATTCTCCTGATTTGTCGGGGGATCCTCCGTGGAAGAGGACTTGTAAGAGGAAACACGTAGACTCCCCCGAGTCTATCACTTCAGATACTGACTTAGATGAGTCAGAGGGATCCCCAAGATCCCCCTCTGAGGATGTCTCCTTCTCAGACATCCTAGAACTCCTTAGACAGAGGGGAAACTGGCCCACCAATAATCCCTCTGAGGATGATTCAGTATACCTGGAGGCGTTTGGATCTCGGCCCTCCACCTCCTGGGTGTCTCCTCCTTTCAACCCCCTTATGCAGGTTATTGCTCGAAAGGCGTGTACTGCTCCTGACTCTGTAGAGCCTGTCCCTAGGAGGCCTTCTAAATTTATTACTGCCCCGTCGGACAAGCAATTCCTTACAAAAGGTGTCCCCGCTGATGCCATGGTGGTGGCGGCTGCCACCAAGAAGGAACTTGCAGATCCTTCCGTACCTGTCCATCCTCCTAATAAGGACTCTAGGACCATGGATAGATATGATAAGCGGATGTTTTCTTCAGCGACCTTTGCTATGCGTTCGCTGAACTATCTTTGTCACTTCACCAGACTCCAAAGGGATATCCTTAAGGAGCTAGGTGAAGTTGTGCAGGATCCTACAGCTGCGGGGCTCAGGAAAAATTGCTTCGCAGCTAGGAACCCTTAACTCCATTGCAAACTCCTCCATGCGGCTTATATCATATGCTGCTGATGGAGCAGTAGGCCGCAGGTACAGGTGTGGCTCTTAGACGCCAAGCCTGGATGCGGCTATGTAATTTTGCAGATCCCTTTAAGGCGTCCTTCACAAACTCTCCCTTTGATGGGTCAGCTTTGTTTGGCCCTCAAGTGAAGGAAACGTTGACCAGGTGTGAGCAGGACGGCAAAACTCTTTCTGCCGTAGGAGTCCGTTTTTTCACCCCTTCTAGACCTTATCCCAAAGGACAGAAGGGTGGCAAAATGTGGTTCCGCAAATCCCAAGGAGTCACGCCGGATTCACGTGGTCAGTTTACCCCTAGAGGCAGAGGGGGTAACAACAACAGATGCCGCTCTAGAGGCAGAGGGGGTCCACAAAACCAGGGAAACAGAGAGTCTCTTTCTGACGAGCCCTTTCAGCATCCCTGAGATGTTGCCCGGCTGTCCCTCCTTGGAGGCAGTCGGGGGAAGACTATCACTGTACCCAGAAGCCTGGCGTTCTCTCACTCAAGACAGATGGGTACAGTCGATCATATCCAAGGGTTACAAAATTCCTTTCGAGGAAAGTCCTTTCTATCCCTCAAATTCCCTTCCAGATGTACCACCCGGTCTAAGGGAAATTGCAGAGTTGGAAGTCTCAAAACTACTGCAAAAAAGAGCCATTCAGCCAGTTACAACAGACCATTCAGAGCCCGGAATCTACTCAAGGTTCTTTTGGTCCCCAAAAGGACGGAGACTGGAGACCAATATTGGATCTCAGCAGACTCAACAAGTCTGTGAGGAAGACAAGATTCGAATGGTCACTCTTCAGTCGATTCTGCCCTTCTTGCAGAAGGACAACTGGATGTGCTCAATAGATCTTCAGGATGCGTACTATCACATAAAATTTCACAGACGCTCCAGGAGATTTCTCCGCCGGCTGGGGTCCAGTCATTTCCAGTTCAGAGCCCTGCCCTTTGGTCTCACCACAGCCCCCAGAGTGTTCACCAAATGCATGGCAGTGGTCACGGCTCACCTGAGACGTCAAGGATTCCAGGTGTTTCCGTATCTCGACGACTGGCTCCTGTCAGCCACCACCAGGCATCAGCTTGTTCAAGCCAGGGATTACACAATAAATCTTTGTTCTCATTTGGGCATCTCAATCAACTTCGAAAAGTCATCCTTATTGCCCTGCCAGTCTGTTACTTTCATAGGCGCAAACTTAAACACTGTTCGGATGTCAGCTACCCTTACAGACCAAAGAGTTTCAGACATTCAAAGTCATGTCAGGATCATTCTAGCCAACAAGAAAGTACAGGCCAGAATGGTTCTAAAGGTATTAGGTCTCATGGCTGCGGCCATTACTCTTCTTCCCCTGGCTCGCTTCTACATGCGCCTTCTTCAGTGGATGTTGTTCACTCAGTGGTCTTACCAACAACTTCCAATGCGTCACCAAATTCTGGTGACACAGATTTGCAAAAATCATCTTGCTTGGTGGATCACTTCTCCCCAGATTCACCAAGGCAGACACTTTGTACCCCCATCCCCGGTAGCCACTGTCACCACGGATGCCTCCCTGATCGGGTGGGGGGGGCATTATCAGGGCAGGATGGTTCATGGGACGTGGCAACCATTCGAGTACCACCTGCACATAAATGTCCTAGAGATGAGAGCAGTGCTTTTAACATTGCAAGCCCTCAACGACTCTCTTCCTGTAGGGACAATTGCAGTCCACACAGACAACATGTCTGTAGTTTGGTATATCGACAAACAGGGCGGAACCAAGTCCTACCCCTTGTGTCGAGAAGCGCTCAGACTGTGGCAATGGACTATCTCCTCTCATCGGTTTCTGGTAGCAATGCACATCCCTGGGAACACCAACATTTTAGCGGACAGATTGAGCAGAGCTATTCTCATGCCTCACGAGTGGTCTCTCAAGCAATCTATAGTGGAGGAGATTTTTCTGCAATGGGGTCGCCCATGTTGCGATCTTTTTGCTACTCCCCAAAACAGCAAATGCCCAGACTTCTTCTCTCTCTTCCCTCTGTCAGGCCATCCCCCCAGAGACGCTCTGACCCAGGATTGGCCCCAGGGACTGCTTTATGCCTTTCCTCCTTTTCCTCTGATCCCTCAGGTTATCCAGAAAGCTACCGTTTTGAGAGCCAAAATGATTCTCATTGCTCCTTATTGGCCTCAACAAATTTGGTTTCCGTTCCTCCATCGTCACCTTTTGGTGCAGCCGTGGCATCTGGACCCAGTGCCAGATCTTCTGGTTCACCAATCCAGTCAGCTGCACCGGTCTATCCCTTCTCTCAACCTCTCAGCATGGTTGCTCCACTTCCTTCCTTAGCCAGGCTTCCTTTGATCTCTAACCCTGTTAGAGACATCATAGTAGCTTCTTTAAAATCCTCTACCAGGAGGATTTATACAAGCAAATGGAAACGTTTCTCTTATTGGGCTAAAGCCAAGAATATTGATCCCTTCACTGCCCCAGTTCAGGCAGTTTTGGACTTCTTAGCGGAGATTTTTCATGCAGGCTCCTCTTCTTCCACAGTTAGAGTTCAATTGGCTGCTATCGAACTTTCATGTCGGGATCGCAGATCACAATATTATGTCCCATAGGCTTTATAAAGCCTTCTTGAAAGGAATTTTCCTGCTAAAGCCTCCAATCAGGAATCCTCCTCCTCAATGGGATCTAAATTTAGTGCTGACATCCTTGATTCTTCCCCCCTTCGAGCCAGCTGTTTCTTGCTCCCTAAAATTTCTTTCTTGGAAAACATTATTCCTAGTAGCTATTACATCGGCCAGGAGGGTGTCTGAACTTCATGCTCTATCGGTTCGACCCCCCTATTTGGTCTTTCACAAGGACAGAGTATCATTGAGAACTAATCCAACCTTTTTGCCTAAGGTCGCCTCAAAGGCTAATTTGAATCAATCCATTGATCTCCCTGTATTTTTTCCAAACTATTCAAACAGATCGGAACAAAAATTACATTATCTTGATGTCCACCGCCAACTCAGATATTATTTGGACAGAACTAAACAATTTAGGAAATTCGATCAACTCTTTGTTTCCTATGCGGATAACAGGAAAGGCCTTCCTGTCTCTAAAGTGACTTTATCTAGATGGCTTTCTTCTGTCATCTCTGAAATTTATCTGCTCAGGGGAAAACAGCTGTGCTCAAAACCCAAAGCACATTCAACTAGGAGCTTAGCTACTTCTACAGCCTTTCAAGCTAGACTTCCTTTAGACACTATTTGTGCAGCGGCCACTTGGGCCACTCCTCATACTTTTGTTTCCCATTACAAATTGGACTTGGCCTCCAGGGACAGAGCCAGTTTTGGCTCTACAGTCCTCAAGAGTCTGTTCCATTGAGCCACCCAGGATAGAGGTGCTAGGGACGCGGTCCCATCAAGCAAGAATGAAGGCGAGATTGACAACTTAACATTAAGAAGTTATGTACCTACCATAACGTTCCATGTTAGTTGTCTTCGGTCGGCTTCTTGCTTGCGACCGTCCCTCCTTCCCCCAGGCCTGGACAGACCTTTCTACAAGAGATTATTATGCTGAAGACCATTCAGAGCTGGTCCTTCTTTCATCCTGTAGGCTTTCTTTCTTCCTTTGGGAAGTATTTATGCTTGGTGCTATTGCCCTTTGTCATCAAACGAGATCTGGGTACTTACCGCCTTGCATCATGGGATATGGGGCTGCCTCGAGCTGGTAAAAGTGACTCTCGAGCTTAGCAAGTGCCGAGTCGGAGCCGAGGATCGGCTCCGAACCCATCAAGCAAGAAAGAAGGCGAGAGAAGACAACTAACATGGAATGTTATGGTAGGTACATAACTTCTTATTTTGTGGTTAATAGTTTTAAATAATGCAGTTATTTCTCTTCTCTTTACCAATCTAGTGGTGGTAACAAGAGGAAGCTGAGTGCTGGAGTGGCTTTGATTGGTGGACCGTCCGTGATCTTCTTAGATGAACCATCTACTGGAATGGATCCAGTAGCTAGGCGACTGTTGTGGGATGCAGTGAGTAGGACACGAGAGTGTGGCAAAGCAGTCATCATTACCTCACACAGGTAAAGTTCAAAATCTGTTTACAACAGTAACATGAATTTGCAAATGTGAATGACTTTTGCAGCTCATCTGTTCCACATCATTTTGAAGTGTCATCATTAGAGTTATACTACAGCCTAACCATGTAGAGCTGCCAGATGTTACACTGAAGTACTGTGTTAGAAAGCTAGACACACCTTTTATGACCTAATCCTGTGTACCACCTCATTGCCATCTTACACTAAATGAGGCTTCACTACTTTTGTTGAGCTTGCATAGATAGTGAGAAGCAACATACCAAAACATCTACTTTACAATCCCCTTAGAATGGCTTGTTTGTTTTGCAGCTGCATCCATGTGGCACTAGGAGTGGGTTAACCACACTGCTCAGTACTCATTCTTTCAGAACCTTTTACAAACATTAGGTGCCATTAGTATGTGTGGCAGGTTCAACACTCAGAATTAAGATCACTAAGTAGAAGTCAATTATGTTTGTGTTTTTTTGTGAATGTGATGTTTCATTGATGGGATTTACTACTCTGGTGCTACCACTCCTAGATCTACACAGTAAGCAGCTTGTTGGTTTTGTGTTATGTTTGTTTATAGTATGAGGAGTCTGCCCTTTAAATGTATCTAACCTTCTGCTTTCCTTTCCCCACCTAGCCTATGCCCTCTTTTTTACATAGTTTGTTTACTAAGTACACTAACATTTCAGTGCTTTTCTGGATTTCCTTTTCTCTTCATCTGCTCTGATGGTCATTTCCATGGGTCCACAGTCTTTTCTCTGGAAAAGTGCCTTTGCCAATACATGGAGTAGTTGCTCTCTAAAGTCTTCTGTCTGTACACCTTCACCTTTTATGTATCCTTCCTGTTCAGGATGACTCCTTCGTATCTTTCCGACATTAATTTTTGTACTTGTAGCATGTCTCCCTGCCATAACTCTCAACTGTTTTGATTTTTGCCTCATTTTTTTTTTGTTCATTTCCTCATAAAATGTATGGTTTTCTGGCAAATAACTGCAGATTAAAGAAACCAAATGAGATATACATTTGAGTTTCTGATTTCATATCCTTGAGAAAATGCATGCTAACACAAACCCTGTTATTTTATCTAGTTTCTAAGTTTGCAAGAGGAATATTTAAAATCTGTCCATGTTTTCTGGACCATTGTGTCCTCATTATTTTACGCTTTGTCCAGATTCCTTGCACTAAGATAGTGAGAGGTATGCTCCCTTTCTCTTCTGGTTTGTGTTGAAAGAGCTCCAGTTCCTCTAGTTTATGGTCATATTATTTTACCCTCTGTAACTTGCACACTTTCTTTTGATTCCTTCCAGCAACCTGATGTTTTGATTGTATGGCCTTCAGAATTATACACAGTACTCAAGAAGTGGCCTGACTAGGGCTCTGTAGTGGAAACATTAACTGAGTTTATCTCCTTGAGGATGCACCCCAGCGTTCTGTTTGCTGCTGCCACTGTCCACTCATTTTGCTCCCAGTGGTCCTGTCTTTGAATGATCAACACTCTCAGGTCCTCTCTGTACTCTTTAGCCATCAGTTCTTCTCCCCATATCTGTTGATGCTTTATGTTAAGTATGTTGTGGCCTAGGTGTAGTGCATTGCTTTTTTTACAGTGTACCTCAACTGCCACCTTTTTGCCCACTTGGCCAGCCTTTCCAAACCCTCCTTACACACTTTCCTACATCTCCTGGTGCACTTAACTTTGTGTGCTTAGCAAATATGTTGATATTCTTTCTTGTTCCTTGCCAGTGCTTGAAATTAAAACACTAAAGGACACTGAAACAAGAACCAACCCCTTCAGTGCTCCATTAATCATTTTTTCCTTATTGCTGATGTTCCACAACTCTGTCTTTCACTGTTCTACCATGCAACATTCCAGATGTTCTTCATTAGATCAGTCTTGAAATAGCCATTGCAATGTAAGAGGTATGCTACCAAGTATGCTGTATATATGGCCAGTCTGTAAAGTTTGACTCCTTTCTTGCATATCGTATGTCTGCCCTTAGCATGAGAGAGAGACAAGACTCATCAGAAGTTGGAGCTTTATTACCATTAATATTCTCATGCAGATTGTCATTAGCTTTTGACATAGTGCCAGCTGTTAGCCTCATCTACTTAGACTACAGACACACAAGTACCCAACTGGGTATCCTTCCTTTTTGTTTAGAGATCTTGTCTTATGTCTGTTAGATAAGACAAGTGTAGTTGTGGGTGCCAAAACCTGTATAAAGTCTCTTTCTAGTTAACTGTTTTGTTTGTGAGGAATACGATGTCCACCCTCCCCAAGGTGAAAAAAGAAAAGGTTGACGAGAGAGGTGAGTGACTGTATGAGTATGACACCTCTCATATTTTCTGTGGCTGATGATTCCCCTGAGGTGCATAAGGAGTCCACAGACTGTCAGTCTACTTCTGTGTGGCTCTCATGTTCCTTTTGAAGACAGATATGGCCCAGGATCCTGACAAACTCTTCATTCAGTGGAGTCTTCTAGGAATAGAGAATTGCATATTCTTTCTGTGAGTGATGGAGGCATCCATCATGAACAAGTGAGTGAGGATGTCAGTGGGTCATTAATTGAAGTCAGACCCCATGGCTTTGACTCTGAAGTCCATACATATGGACATACAAAAGCTAACTGAAAAGACCAAATGTTTATCTCCTCACCCATCTTTTGAAAAGGGAAATCAATAGGACTGGTATAACTTCCCCCAAGAATTATTTAAAAAACATCCTTTTTCTTTAGCCCCCCCCACACACACACACACACACACACATACACATACACACTTTCCTGCTTCTGCTCTTCCACTGTTATCAAAAGGAGGAGAGTTCCTTCTTCTGGAAAATAAATTTAGTCTGAATTTAATCAAGAAGGATTTGATTATGCTTCTCGCAGTTCTTCCTCCACAGCTTGTGAATCTGAGTTAGAGTAAACATTTTCTTCATGTTCCACAAAATGAGGGAATTTCCTTTGGTGATACAGTTTCAAAAGTGAAAGACTTTTTCAAATGGGAAGGCAAAGAGGTGTCAGATTCCTAAAAGAGACATTACAAAATCTTGGACCAAGAACGACTTCCTACATTACTTCTCTTAACACAAATCTTTCTGGACACTCCTAAACATGTTGCTATTCCACTAGATTTGGGAGCTTTGTCAAATCCGTTCTCCGTTGCAAATAATCTCCAAATCCCCAAGCTCCTGCTCCCAAAGTGCCTGTTCCAATGTGTCACAAATACTGCTATGGACCTCTGTAAGATTCCCTGTGCTGACCCTGCTATTATTTCTGTAGAAGCAGAGAGATATGAACATTTTCTACAGCCTACCTGTCCTTAATAAAAAGGACAGCAGAGCATGTGATAGATTTTTCTAAAAAGTTTATACTTCTACTTTGGCAATTTAAGACTCTGTATAACAAACCCTTATGTCTAGGTATCAATTTAGGTCCTTGAAATTTTTTAGAGAGAAAGAGTTGTGGTTGTTCCAGTTATGACAAGTGTTCGGACAGGTACATATCAAAAGGGGCATTATTCTCAATGGTTTACTATGACTTGCCTGAATGGCAGGCAGTCAATCATCTGATGGACGAAATCATGGTTTGCAAGAGGCACTTAATCGACCCCCAGTACGTGGACTACGTATGGTCAAGTTGCATGGTGCACTCAACCATTTGATCGATGTACCCACACTGTGAACGGAGGTCGCACTGCAGTGAGGAACAGGGAATTAGCCCATTTCCTTACTGTAATGGAATTTCGGAGTTGGTATATTTAATATGCAAAGGGTGTGGTGGGTGCATGGGGGTGAAGCCCCCCTGTAAAATAGTAGAATTAACGTATTGTTGAGTGTCGAGTTCAACAGTACGTTAATGTGCATAGCAGGAGGTGACTGACATCACCTTCTGCTGTGTTGAATACATCGAAAGATGTATTCATTTTAGTTTTAGTTTACTATTTGGGATTTCAAATTCAACATTTAGGGTCAATGTTATACACGTTCGACCCAAGTTGATTCGAAATTTCCATAGTAAACCATTCTCAATGATCAGCCTAATAAGTGCCAAGCACAATGGAGCAATTACATCCATGGATCTGGATGCAATATCTTTTGATATAAATTGTGAAATGAAAAAGGACTTCCTTACAACGGTGGATATGTGGTGATCGAAGGACAATTTATTGTTGATATAGGTTCCCAGAACCTTAAATATTGCTTCAGTTGTCATGGGTATGTTGCCAACATGATAGCAACAAAGGAGAGTCAAGCATACCAAGGAATACAATAATGCACTACCTGGCATTTAGTTTTAGTCTATGGTTTTGACGCCAACTATTTGCTTGGGACAGGCCCTCTTGGAAGATCTTGGTGTCCTCTGCAGAGTTTTACATGGGCACCAGTTCTGTTGATTTGGTCAGCCACAAACCCTTAACATCAGCTGTGACCTCCCAGAAGTAAATGATAAAGATTAGCTGTGACCTCCCAGATGTAAATGGTAAAGAGGAGTGACCCAAGGACTAATCCCTGGAGTATACAACTAGTGACAGGTGTTTGTAGGAGGTATAGCATCTCACCCTAACTTCCCGAGTTCTGTTTTCAGGCCTGTTTGCTACCCAAAATGTTACATGAGGACTAAAATTTAGCAGGGAGTGTTTCTTTATGATACCAGAGTGTTGTTTAATGTTGAATGCCATTGTGAGGTCTAGATATGTGATGTGCACTGGTTTACCATCAGCTATTGCTTTAGTGACCTTTTCAAAGAAGTCTGAAAAAGGTCAAGTAGGCAAAGAGTAAGCTAAAGAGGAAATGCAAAAGCTTGTCGGACCAAAAATGCGCCATCTAGCAAAAGGGGACTCAATTTCTCATTCTCTTGATAATGAAGCACAAGGAGATACTTTGCCAATAAAACAATGTTCACTGTTCCAAAGTAAAATGCTTGAGAGACATGAAAAGCACAGTAGTTGACTATAAGAATCAGGAATACTGTGGAATTGAAGCAGAATTTGGAGTTGGGAGGTGGAGATGCGAAGGAAGAGGACTAGCAACATTGAAATTAGTGAATAAATGTGAGACTGCAAAGCATCAATCACATTTGCGAAATACTTGAGCAGATGGAAAGAGTACTTTGAGGGGCTGATGAATGAAGAGAATGAGAGGGAGAGAAGGTTGGATGATGTGCGGATAGTGAATCATGAAGTGCAGTGGATTAGCAAGGAGGAAGTAAGGATAGCTATGAAGAGGATGAAGAATGGAAAGGCTGTTGGTCCAGATGACATACCTGTGGAAGTATAGAGGTGTTTAGGTGAAATGGCAGTGGAGTTTTTAATTAGATTATTTAATGAAATCTTGGAAAGTGAGAGGATGCCTGAGGAATGGAGAAAGTGTTTATGGTACTGATTTTTAAGAATAAGGGTGATGTGCAGAGCTGTAGTAACTACAGAGGGATTAAATTGATCAGTCACAGCATGATGTTATAGGAAAGAGTAGTGGAAGCTAGGTTAAGAAGGGAGGTGATGATTAGTGATCAGCAGTATGGTTTCATGCCAGGAAAGAGCACTACAGATGTGATGTTTGCTCTGAGAGTGTTGATGGAGAAGTACAGAGAAGGTCAGATGGAGTTACATTGTGTCTTTGTAGATTTAGAGAAAGCATATGACAGGGTGCCTAGAGAGGAGTTGTGGTATTGTATGAGGAAGCCAGGAGTGTCGGAGAAGTATGTAAGAGCAGTATAGGATATGTATGAGGGTAGTGTGACAGCGGTGAGTTCTGCAGTGGGAGTGACGGATGCGTTTAAGGTGGAGGTGGGATTACATCAAGGATCAGCTCTGAGCCCTTTCTTATTTGCAATGGTGATGGCCTGGTTGACAGACAAGATCAGACAGGAGTCCCCATGGACTATGATGTTTGCAGATGACATTGTGATCTGTAGTGAGAGTAGGGAACAGGTGGAGGAGACCCTGGAGAGGTGGAGATATGCTGCAGAGAGAAGAGGAATGAAGGTCAGCAGGACTAAGACAGAATGTATGTGTGTGAATGAAAGGGAGGATAGAAGAATGGTGAAGATGCAGGGAGTAGAGGTGGTGAAGGTGGTGAAGGTGGATGAGTTTAAATACTTGGGATCAACAGTTCAGAGTAATGGTGAGTGTGGAAGAGAGGTGAAGAAGAGAGTACAGGCAGGATGGAGTAGGTGGAGAAGAGTGTCAGGAGTGAGTTGTGACAGATGAGTACCAGTAAGAGTGAAAGGGAAGGTCTGCAAGAGGGTAGTGAGACCAGCTATGTTATATGGGCTGGAGACAGTGGCATTGACAAAAAGGCAGGAGTCCGAGCTTGACGTGGCAGAGTTGAAAATGTTAAGATTTACACTGGGTGTGACGAGGATGGACAGGATTAGGAAAAAAGTTTATTAGAGGGTCAGCCCAGGTTGGAGACAAAGCCAGAGAGGCAAGATTTAGTTGGTTTGGACATGTGCTGAGTAGGGATGCAGAGTATATTGGGAAAAAGATGCTAAGGATGAAGCTGCCAGGTAACAGGAAAAGAGGAAGGCCTAAGATAAGGTTTATGGATGTGGTGAGAGAGGACACGCAGGTGGTTGGTGTGACAGAGAAAGATGCAGAGGACAGGAAGAAATAGAAACAGTTGATCTGCTGTGGCGACCCCTAACGGGAGCAGCCGAAAGAAGAAGTCTATAGGAATAATTGGAAAGAGTGGGCTTTTGTTGACTGTTGTGAGGAACTAAAAAGCATTTGCCTCATGTCATTAATGTTTGGAGGGTATGTGAAGGGAGGGGAAGAAGAAAAAGATGACTGCAAGTAAACCAATTTCTTTTCTTGACAGTATTTCTATGAAACCTTTCACAATATAAATTGCATATTTTATAGTAAAGTATTTTTAGCTATTGAAGTTTAATAGGCTGTAATCTTGGGTTTTTGAGGTAGGAGATTGGGTGTAAAAATACACAGAACATAAAATACCTAGAGCCGATGTTTTCCTTACTTTTGCTTAGGTGAATGGCTGGATTAAGATCCTTGACTTGAAACCAGTAAATGTGAGAATATCATATATAATAAAAAAAAAATCTCCTTTAGCAATAAATGTTTCAACGTGTCTTTCAGGCTGCAGCAGGGGACTACATTTCTCTCTTTTCTATTACTTTTCCATGAAGGCTAACTGGTAATAGGGCAATAAAAACAGTCACTGGTTTCTCCATGGTAAAAAGTTAATGATTTCTGAAATTATGTGAGTAGGTTTCAAATTGAAGGATAGAATAAAGTTTAAAAAAAAAGAATAGACAACAATTTTTGTAAGCAGAAGCACATGTAATAACACCCATCTTAAAATGGATAACCTCAATTTCAGCTTAATTAGAATCAGTTTTACCAGCTGTTTGACACAGATGTCCATATTAGGAGGACTAAACATTATTTGAAGATGTGTACATAGTTGTGTGTTTGTATTAAGTTAACAGGTTATGGGGGTGTTTGGTGGTGGTTGTTTTTTTGTTTGAAGCTTTTTATTAAAACAAAAAGTCTTGTAAAATTTGATACTGGTTCTAATGTTGATGGTAAGAAAAACAATTTATAAAGGATTAATCTGCCAAACTTTAATGGGTACATGCATCACAAAAGCTGGAAGTAAATCTAAAACTGCCGTATGTAATAGGTAGGAAATAACTTTGTACCATAACGGCAACACTTTCCGTATTACTTTGGAATGTGAATGGGTCTCACAGGTGTAGACAACATGAATGAATGCTTGCATTAAGAAATGTAGAGTGCAAATAGCAATGCTACAGGAGACACATTTGGAAAAAAATGAGTTTGTGGATTTGATAAAAAAAATTATTTCAGGATGGATATTCTGCAAAATATCAGGGAGAAAGGAAAAGAGGAGTATTTATATTAATTGCTAGAGGAACAATGGTAGTGATAGAAGAGGGGAAAAAAAGATAACAGCAAATTTGTAGCAGTAAGGGGCTACCGACAAGGGATGAGGATTATGCTGGTTTGTATTACTGGAGAGGGATGAGGATTATGCCAGCATGTATTTATATTCTATCTAAAACTGCTATTTTGGAACTTTAAAAAATTTTGGAAGAAATAATCTGCTTTCAACAGGGAATGCTACTTGTAGGTGGAGACTAAAATGTGATTTGCAACAATGAGCATGTGTCTGGGGGGCCTAAATGGGAAAAATGTAACAAAAGTGGGTAGATTCTGAAGAAATTTGTGAATATATGTAGTTGAAACGTTTGAGTTCAGTAGCAGGAACTTAACTTATTATTCCCCAAGGTACAATAACTAGGCTATACTTGACAGTCGTTATATTTCACAGGAACATGTGCATTTAATTGAGAACGTTGGTGCACATCCAACAAGTACTTTTGACCATGTGTCATTAATTACTAAAATACAAATGCAGGCTAATGAAGTAAAGATGAGAAAACAGTGGTGCTTCCTCCCCCCCTCCTTAAAAAGAGAAGAATTTAAGGAATGGGGAACAGAAATTGACCAGGTATTATTAGGGAAGATAGAAGGTACTCCAGACATTATAGCTATTGAGTCAGATAAGATGAAAGTGAAGTTTAAAAATAGTATAGAATAAAAGAAAAAGATCTGGTGAAGAAGTAATAAGGAGTTACTCAGAGGGGCTGACAAAGGTTAATTTATTACAAAGTAAGGGGAGTCTCACCGAACAACAAGAGGTGCAATTGCAGAGTGCTAAAGAGAATATAAGGGGGTGTCTAGGTAGTGTAGATGAGTTAAAAATTGCAACTATTTTTTGATAACTCCAGAGCACACAATGACTTGGGCAACAGTAAGTTGAAAGGGTTGTTGCCAAATTTGCAGAGCCTATAACAAGAAAAATAGCCAGTGATCCTGTAGAGGTGTTAGAGATATTTTGCTTTACACAAATTTTCATAAATTTCCAGAGAAGTGGGGAAATAATGAAAAACGCAAATAAAATATTTATGGAAAACTTAAATATGCCATGGTTAGAGGTAGATGAGGCTCAACAACTAACAAGAAAGGAGGAGAGGAGGTAAAAATGATGTATAACCAATCTACAGGATAGTTTCCATGAATAGATTGTATTCCGGTGGAAGTCTGGAATCTAGGAGGGAAGAAAGTGATAAAGCTCTATAAGGTTTTGTTTAACAATATTTTAAAAGGAGGGAAGACACCAAAGTAGTGGAAAAAAGCTGTGGTGACTGTAGCACCTAATGATGGTAATGTCCCATCTGATTCAGCTTCATACAGACCCATTTCAATTTTAAACTATGATTATAAAGTGCCTGTACTGGCTAAAAGAATGACACTGGTGATGCCAAAATTGATAGATGTGGACCAGTATGGTTTTGTGGAATGGAGGCAAACTTTTGACATTACTAGAACAAGGATGATCAAGCAGAATGTAAGAAAAAAACACTGTTATTGGCAGGTCTTGATGCTGAGAAGGCACTTGACAGAGTAAGCTGGGATTTTATAAGTAGGGCAAAGGAAGTACCTTCATTTTCTGATACCATAATAAGATTAATTAGAAAGCTGCCTGAGGGATCAGAGACAAAAATCAAAGTAGGAGGGTTCCTGTCTGATAATTTGTATCTGACAAAAAGAACCAGGCAGAGGTGTCCTCTTTCCACTTTATATGTGTTATATTTAGAATCATTGTCAAATAAAATAAGGGACTCAGAAATTCAAGTATATAATTCATCTGGTGTTCAAGAAAAATTGGCTTTATTTTGCAGATGATATTGTTTTGTACCTGACAGAACCAGAAAAGCTCATCTCAGTGTTATGGAATATTCTGAGATGTTTCCAGTTTTTTTCGGGATATTTATTTTATTTTACATTTGTTGACCGGGATTGTCTAACTGAGCTGAAGAGCCCTTTTTCAGCGGAGGCCTGGGGAGAAAAGCTCCAACATATTATACAATTTTCATTGTAAATTAGCATTAAACAGCAATGTTATATGATTAATATAAAATTAATGAAGATAAATCAAAGGCTATAGCTGAAACTGTGTACCCACACATGTATTGGTCCAGCAATACTCATATTTATGGGGACATAAAATGAAGTGTTTAGGAGTATAATAAAAAGGATTTGTTATGACAGCTAAGGGTATGTAGGAAGAGACTAAAATCTTTCCAGTCACATACTCACACAGGCTGAGAGTTCCCTATTAAATACGGATCTCTCTTTTTTATTCCTGCGTTAAAAACTGATTTAGTGGACTTATTATAGACATTAAAATGTTAGAAATGTTGCTTAAAGTTAACCTTCAATAATAATAGTAATAGGCAACTTGATTCTTTTAAAGGAGTACCGCACCCACAGACTCAAAAAACATATTTAAAACATCATGGCATGATGTTTCCTACACTTTAACAGCACTCTGGGGTTATTTACAGGATTTTAAATATTTTTATATGTAATTACAGACTCTGACCACCTGGAGTACAGCATATTGACGTGGTTTGGATAAATCAGGTTGCCACTCAGTATCCCACAAGTCATTGTTTTGTTCAGAAATGTTACATCATGCAGGCCTGCATTTGCCTAAAGCTCTTGTCATTTCAAAGATGTTGCATGCATATAAAGTTCTTAGTAAAATAGAATAGTTAAAGTAACATTCCTTGCTGTTGAATGACTACTTAAAACTGAAACAGTGCAAATGTCACAGAACACACAGAAAGTGCTGTTTACTGCTGCCTTTTTTCTAATTTAGTTTAAATGGCACTAATTTGTGAGACAATGAATTCCAGTTATTTTACTTCAACCCTCCCCCGCAACACCTAGCTTCCCTGGCTGTCAAAGTCCTGAGGGTAATTTGACTTTGTAATTTCATTGACTGGCAGATCTCAGCAGGGTGCTTGACTCATGCAAGTGAATCTTTGCTCTAGCATTTCTTTTGTTACAGGGGACATTTTTTATTGCTGCACTGTAGCCAAGGCCTTACTTTACTGCATTAGCATCCAGTTTGTATAGCAACTTCTGTAACATCTTCCACCAGGGAGCTAAATAAAACTTAAAATATTAAACCATTTTAGATCTTTATTAGTTTAAGTCTCTAAGGTATCACTTCATGCTTCCACCTTGCTAAAAATGATTTACATGTGCAAAGTGTGTTTGGTATTCAGTGTTTGCCTACACATTTTTTTTACTGCACTGGTTGGTTTGCAAAAACACTTTTGCAGTGTCCCTGGATTTGTCTTTGTACATACAAACCACATTGCTATATTTTCCCCTTCTTTTTCGTGTCTCCAGAAGTCACTTCTGACAAAATAATTTTTTTTAATAAAGGATATCAAGGTTAATTTACCTTGAATCAGATAATGGATCACACTGGAAAGAATCACTGTAGAAATATTTGTGCTTGGACTAAATCCCTTACTAAATATTTGCCAGACTACAGTTGAATTGGTGCTATGGCTTTAATTATCCACCATTACATACCAGTTTTTCAGTGTAGTGACAACCTGCCTTGCCCATATACCTTTAGACATGAATATGCATCTACTCCTGTTCATGTATGTGAATTCATCTTCATACTTACGGTGTTGAAGCTACACTGAATTCTAGGTGCTTGATCAGGTTTCACATGGGGCTTGGTTAAAGCTACTCTCAGGTTAAGCCACTATGAATATGTTGCACTGCCACCTCTGATACGAGGGTAATTTAATTTTTTTACCCGCACTGCACACTAGCGGTATCCGATGCAAATACAAGAGAAGTATGCAAGCTATAGACCAAGTATCAATTGCCATGCAGAATGTACAACTAAAAATACCAAATTTCTGTGTTTCAAAACATCGCTGTTACTACACTACTACTGAATCAAAGGAACATATTGAAATGTAACAACCTGTTATCAGATGTAATTAAGATTTTTTTCCGTGGTAAGTATTTTCCATGATTCTCTGGCTTTTTGGTTTCATTCACTTAACTGGCTACCTGTAGGTTTGCTCTTTCTTAGCAAGTTGCAGTTAATATTTTATCCCTTTGTTTACCTGTTAGTTTGAATGGGCACACTATGAATGTTTCCAGCTGTAGTCCCTTAACTGTTGCCTTGCATATCTTGCATAATGCAGATATGACTTCTCCATTGCAATGTTCAGTTCCTATATCAGACAGTATCAAAATGTTTGATTTAAAGTTTCTTACCTTACTATTTTCGGGACAGCAATCAAATATCTTCACCCCCTGTAAAATACAGCAGCTACCACTCATTTCTCATGTTCATCCATTCTTGAGCTAGCATTATCCACATCATAGTGCCATTTGACATCCCAATTTGCCTGTTATTGTGCAATACCTGTCCATACAGGATAAGATTAATGCATACACCTAACTATATAGCAGCATTCAAAAATCAGTACTTACATGATGTATTCACATGCTGGCTTTTGGTTACAATGTGCATATGGAGCAAATACTGCATATTGCACTATTGTGACAAGCCTCTGTACCACTTCACGGTAGCCAGCCTCACAGAGGTCCACTCGCACCACAACATTACTTGCAGCTGCAGTCAAATCCACTCATCTCACCACTTTCATAACACTCCTGCAGCTATGCATGCTACCCCAAACATGCCTCCTCTTGCCATTTATGCATTCTGTTAATCTCACTTCTGTCCAGAAAGACCAGTCCCTACAACTGCAGCTGCCAAACAAGTGCCACTACACTGCACCACTTCACGTTAGCCAGCCTCAGACCTCCACTCACCACAACATTACACACATGGTCCACCACAGTTAATGTGATATTACTTCTCACCAACAGTTTAGCATAGTTTCTCCAACTAATGACCTCAGTACAACACAACCACCAGGTCTATACCAATACACGTATTCACAAGTCCTCGGACAAGTAGTGCATATAGGGACTTACTGACATACTGCTAGTCTGCTCTTTCAGCAAGTATTGTCCATATTAACTGCAACCCATGGTTCCACTGATGTCCAAGCTAATGTCCTTCAGTTGTGACAGTCACTTGCTAACACCCTAGCGTAAGGAAAGGTCAAACATGAAAATTCTACTCTAAGCCATGGTCAAAACAAGCAGACACACACACACAGCAGGGACACACACACACACACACACACACACACACACACAGCAGGGACACACACACACACACACACACACACACACACACACACACACAGCAGGGACACACACACACACACACACACAGCAGGGACACACACACACACACACACACAGCACACACACACACACACACACACACAGCAGGGACACACACACACACACACACACACACACACACACACACACACACAGCAGGGACACACACACACACACACACACACACACACACACACACACACACACAGCAGGGACACACACACACACACAGCAGGGACACACACACACACACACACACACACAGCAGGGACACACACACACACACACAGCAGGGACACACACAGCAGGGACACACAGCAGGGACACACACACAGCAGGGACACACACACACACACACACACACAGCAGGGACACACACACACACACACACACACACAGCAGGGACACACACACACACACACACACACACAGCAGGGACACACACACACACACACACACACACACACACACACACACACACACAGCAGGGACACACACACACACACACACACACACACACACAGCAGGGACACACACACACACACACACACACACAGCAGGGACACACACACACACACAGCAGGGACACACACACACACACACACACACAGCAGGGACACACACACACACACACACACACAGCAGGGACACACACACACACACACACACACACAGCAGGGACACACACACACACACACACACACACAGCAGGGACACACACACACACACACAGCAGGGACACACACACACACACACACAGCAGGGACACACACACACACACACACACAGCAGGGACACACACACACACACACACAGCAGGGACACACACACACACACACACACAGCAGGGACACACACACACACACACACACAGCAGGGACACACACACACACACACACACACACACACACACACACACACACACACACACAGCAGGGACACACACACACACACACACACACACACACACACACACACACACAGCAGGGACACACACACACACACACACACACACACACACACACACACACACACACACACACACACACACACACAGCAGGGACACACACACACACACACACACACAGCAGGGACACACACACACACACACACACACACAGCAGGGACACACACACACACACACACACACACAGCAGGGACACACACACACACACACACACACACACACACACACACACACACACACACACACACACACACACACACAGCAGGGACACACACACACACACACACACAGCAGGGACACACACACACACACACACACACACAGCAGGGACACACACACACACACACACACACACACACAGCAGGGACACACACACACACACACACACACACACACACACACACACAGCAGGGACACACACACACACACACACACAGCAGGGACACACACACACACACAGCAGGGACACACACACAGCAGGGACACACACACACACACAGCAGGGACACACACAGCAGGGACACACACACACACACACAGCAGGGACACACACACACACACACACACAGCAGGGACACACACACACACACACACACACACACACACAGCAGGGACACACACACACACACACACACACACACAGCAGGGACACACACACACACACACACACACACAGCAGGGACACACACACACACACACACACACACACACACACACACACACAGCAGGGACACACACACACACACACACACACACACAGCAGGGACACACACACACACACACACACACACACACAGCAGGGACACACACACACACACACACACACACACACACACACACACACACACACACACACACACACACACACACACACACACACACACACACACACACACAGCAGGGACACACACACACACACACACAGCAGGGACACACACACACACACACACACACAGCAGGGACACACACACAGCAGGGACACACACACACACAGCAGGGACACACACACACACACACAGCAGGGACACACACACACACACAGCAGGGACACACACAGCAGGGACACACACACACACACACAGCAGGGACACACACACACACACACACACACACACACAGCAGGGACACACACACACACACACACACAGCAGGGACACACACACACACACACACACACACACAGCAGGGACACACACACACACACAGCAGGGACACACACACACACACACACACACACACACACACACAGCAGGGACACACACACACACACACAGCAGGGACACACACACACACACACACACACACACACACACACAGCAGGGACACACACACACACACACAGCAGGGACACACACACACACACACACACACAGCAGGGACACACACACACAGCAGGGACACACACACACACACACACAGCAGGGACACACACACACACACACACACACACACAGCAGGGACACACACACAGCAGGGACACACACACAGCAGGGACACACACACAGCAGGGACACAGCATCCGTAATACATAACCAGTTTTGAATCAACTTGACAGTAACTGACTACATAGATATATGTCCGCTACCAAGCATCCAGACAAAGGATGGCAACATGGTATGAGGCCAAAAACGTTTAATTATGTTACACTTGTATACTGGGATAGTCGCACTGGATTCATGTCCTTTTGTCAGAGGGCCAGGGAGAAAATATCCAACAGAAGAAATTACATAGATTACTTAAGTTGTATTACATTACATGGATTACACAAGTTATAGAACATTAGAAAATATAAGACAATGCATTTAGCACACTGTTTTATTAATGTTCCCAAATAGGGAGACGCAGATGGTCCAACACAAGACAAGGTTTTTTGTACAATGGTTTAGTAATGTTCCCAAACCGGGACTCACAGTTCATGGTCAGACAATTACAATTGAGACACAACTGATTGGAAGCAGAGCTTAAGTAATTGCATTATATAATTTTGTCACACACACACACACACAGCAGGGACACACACACACACACACACACACAGCAGGGACACACACACACACACACACACACACACACACACACACACACACACACACAGCAGGGACACACACACACACACACAGCAGGGACACACACACACACACACACACACACACACACAGCAGGGACACACACACACACACACACACAGCAGGGACACACACACACACACACACACACACACAGCAGGGACACACACACACACACACACAGCAGGGACACACACACACACACACACACACACACACACACACACACACACACACACACACACACACACACACACACACACACACACAGCAGGGACACACACACACACACACACACACACACACACACACACACACACACACAGCAGGGACACACACACACACACACACACACACAACCCGGGACACACACACACACACACACAGGGACACACACACACACACACACACACACACACAGGGACACACACACACACACCCACACACACAGGGACACACACACACAACCAGGGACACTCACACACACACACACACCCGGGACACACACAAACACACACACAGACACACACCGGGACACACACACACACCCCGGGACACACACACACACCCGGGACACACACACACTGGGACACACACACACACACACACACAGCAGGGACACACACACCCAGGGACACACACAGGGACACACACACACACACCGGGACACACACACACACACACACACACACCGGAACACACACACACACCACACACAACAGGGACACACACACACCATGGGACACACACACACAACCCGGGACACACACACACACACACACACACACCTGGGACACACACACACACACACACACACACACACAACAGGGACACACACACACACACACACAACAGGGACGCGCACACACACACAACAGGGACACACACACACACACACACACACAACAGGGACACACACACACACACCACACACAACAGGGACACACACACACACACACAACCCGGGACACACACACACACACACACCCTGGGACACACACACACACACACACACACACACACACACACACACACACAACCCGGGACACACACACACACTGTGGGGGACACACACACACACACACACACACACAACCAGGGACAATTACACACACACACACACACACAACCAGGGACACACACACACACACACACACACACACAACCAGGGACACACACACACACACACACACACACACACACACACACACACACACACACACCAGGGACACACACACACACACACACACACACCAGGGACACACACAACCAGGGACACACACACACACACACACAACCAGGGACACACACACAACCAGGGACACACACACACACACACACACAGGGACACACACACACACACAACCAGGGACACACACACACACACACACAACCAGGGACACACACACACACACACACACACAACCAGGGACACACACAACCAGGGACACACACACACACACAACCAGGGACACACACAACCAGGGACACACACACACACACACACAGGGACACACACAACCAGGGACACACACACACACACACACACAACCAGGGACACACACACACACACACACACACACACAACCAGGGACACACACACACACACACACAGGGACACACACACACACAACCAGGGACACACACACACACACACACACACACACACACACACACACACAGGGACACACACACACACACACAACCAGGGACACACACACACACACACAACCAGGGACACACACACACACACACACAACCAGGGACACACACACACACACACAACCAGGGACACACACACACACACACACACAACCAGGGACACACACACACACACACACAGCAGGGACACACACACACACACACACAGCAGGGACACACACACACACACACACAACCAGGGACACACACACACACACACACACACACAACCAGGGACACACACACACACACACACACACACAACCAGGGACACACACACACACACACACACACAACCAGGGACACACACACACACACACAACCAGGGACACACACACACACACAACCAGGGACACACACACACACACACAACCAGGGACACACACACACACACAACCAGGGACACACACACACACACACACACAACCAGGGACACACACACACACACACACAACCAGGGACACACACACACACACAACCAGGGACACACACACACACAACCAGGGACACACACACACACACACAACCAGGGACACACACACACACACAACCAGGGACACACACACACACAACCAGGGACACACACACACACACACACACACACACACAACCAGGGACACACACACACATCATCCTTGTCTAGCAACTGTGAAACCTGTGGTTTTGCAGCCTACTTACCTTTTAGAGGTCTACTGTAATTAGCCACCACCAATCGTGGCATCAAAAGTTAAGCCGGCAATACTGTCAGTTAACTGTGCCTCACTCTCACATCTAGAGTCCAACTCGTAGAATACACATTCTCCTGCAGACCAATTGGGGGGTGTGGGCCACATGGACCTTGCCTGGTACCTAAACATGTTGCTGCTATTTCTCGTTAAGTAATACGCCTAAAGTAGGTTATTATGATGGCAATGTTTGTAGATGATAATCTCTGAATCTAGTTCATCTTCTGTCCTCAATGGACTGGATGACAATGTTACTTCAGCTTCAAACTCACCAGTCATATGTCAGCCTTGCCTGCAAGTCAGATGCAACATGGTCTTGGTGCTGTATTGTCCTTCTGCCAAGGTATTTCAGTACTATAACCTGGCACATGGACTTTGTTGTCCCACTCAGTACACTAGTTGGGCACCAGAAATCATATTCATGTCTGACCACCTCATTGGGTGGTTTTGCTCGCAATATGTGTAACTGAATGGCAAATGCTAATTTCTACTTTGTTCCTGTCAAACAGGCAATGACGGATCTGTCTGTCTTCATTCCAAAAAATGACTTTGCCACAGTTCCAGATTAGACTGACCCCAAGGACTCCAGCCATTTATGGTTGATTTTCATTATTTGCAAGCCAGTGTAGAAACGCATGGACCTCACTGGGTTCAGCATACAGACTATTGTATAGCATTAGCATACACTATGGGATCACAAACTTACCCACGCATGTAAGGCTGCAGTACTGTGTGAGGTCACTAACAAATGCATAGAACACCGTTAAGTGCAAGCATGGAAAACACTTTCTATGGAAGACCACTGAGCAGTGTTCCAAAGGGATCGGGTGTGTGACCAGTTCTGGAATAGGTAGTACCAGGAATAGTCAATAAGCAGTGTCTGCACCTGACAGGCTGTGCAGAAGAGAAGCATATTGAATCAAGCACATCTGTTGTATTTGAATTGAAAGCGGTCACTGCCACCGTTTCATACTGACCCGTTCTACGCAAGCTCTGACATTCCTCTAAGTGAGGAGGTTCATGGTCTGCATGTTGTGCTCAGCTTACCTTGCTAGGTGAATGACTATGACCTGCCCAAAGTCCTTGATTATCCAATTTCTACAACACATATGAGACTCCTGTCTCAGCACCAGAAAGGACTGGTTTTCACGCGACATAACATTGCCGGTATAATGGTCATTTTACCTTGGGGTGATCTACCTGTGTTTCCTGGACAAACACCTCTGGTTGATTGCGAAAACAAAGAACAACCATGCAAGTAAGGCCATGATGGACATTACATCAGATCATAGGACGTCACTACACTGCTGAACCTTGCTGGCACTGTTTAAATGTCAACTTTGAGTCACACACTTACATATAATGCACTCCGATAGCAAAATGCATTCATACACCAGATTAAGAAGAAACCAGTAAAATAGTTGCACCGTATGAAGACATTTGATTCCAAAGGTACTTACCCAGCACGTTGGTTATACTTAATATATTAACCAGGGTTTTCTTTACTTTTTCCAAACCTAGAAATGTGTTTTTGAATTACCAGTGCCTTCTCAGGACGTTCGCACCGAGCTATATTCTTTGGAATAGCAGGTACGGACATGGGCTGAATTTCCAATAAGCCTCTTTTGGCTTTTATGACGTCCATCATCAGGTCATAGATGTAGTCAAACTTTCTTTTCTGAAATATTGGCTTCTTCGCTACCCACTCCTGCTTTGCCTTCGGATACACCACGTTGTATCTAAGCTCTCCCTTTGCTGCAGAGTTTCTAGTAGGGAATCTGACCACTGCTTGTTCACGATTCAGATTTTCATTGTGATCAAGGATGGCCAAAATTATTCGTGCCTTCATCCCTGCAAAACTGAAATGCTCAAACTTTGGGCAGTATTTGCACAGTAATGCATGGAACACCTCTAGGTTGCCGGTGTGGCAGAACTTGGTCACCTGCTTTAAATCTTTAATAAAAAATTTGTTGGCAACTATCCTCTTCAGTGCACTGTAGCATGCATCTTCTTCATCCATCCACTTCTTCTCATCTCCTTCGTCCACTGGCATTTCATGACCGCAACATGAAACCTTTGTTGTACCACTCCAGCTGTGTCTGTCTGTTACATGGTAAAGCAATGACAACCACTTCTCCTGTAGTACAACTTCATCACCTTCGCACGTTTCAGCACACCACCATAGGTGATTGGAGACACTGTGGCACCACTGTAGCAACTCTCTGTTTACTCTCCTTTTGCCAGCTTCTGCAATTTTCTTTGTCAAGCTTTTGGCCATATGCCACACATCAAACTGGTGATCCACCGCTGGGAATTCTTTGCGCATCACAAATCTAATGCCCGGATGTCGGTCGGTTGCCACAAGACTTATCTTAACTTTTCTTGACAGCAAGTTTGACAGGCACTTCTTGAAAGCTTTCTTCTCAAGTGCCACTGAAGATACCCCGGTGCAAACTTGCTCAAGGGAAAAATCGATGATACGTCCAGAATCCAGGTCCATCATGCTATAGCAGCAGTATTTGGCTGAATATCCTGGACTATCGCACCGCCCATCACCACCTAACCGGATTTCCTTCCCCTGACTATCTGCCAGCATACGATTCTGATGTTGTATCCAGGTATGCTGCATTACTGGGAACAAATATTTCCTTTGAATGGTGTAGAAGGTTGTCTCACTAATAAACTCCAGCCCTAAATATGCACAGAAACGCGCAATATGTGCATATGTACTACCGCTGAATAGAAGAGAAGATGCCAGTAGTAAGTTCCCAGCAGGCATTCTGCCTATAACTGGTTGACTTTCCCACTGAAGAAATGCATGTCCACTAATGCAGCATACCTTCACAGATACATAAGACCCTAACTTGGTTTTCTTTTCCACTTCGGAAGCAGGACTACTTCTGCATTCTGGGCAGGTCAATTTTAAGAGCAGTGAATCAAGGCAAGACTCGAAAACAATGAACTTTGGTTCACTTATCATCTTCTCATCTTCATCCTCTTCCACCACTGTGTCGTCCATGTCAGTGGTAGTCAGACTTTCAGAAAGGTAGCTCCAGTTGGGATCCTTTTCCGTCTCATTTGTCTGAGAAACTGAAGACTCACTATGCAAGCTTGTGTTATGCGTATCTGGAGTGAGCTTGATTGGAGTGCTGCAAGCCTGCATGTGAAGAGACATGTAGGCACTGCAGCTAGATGTGGCTACTTCACTGCAGGTATCAGCCTCCTGATGAACACCTGTGTTGACACTCACTCTACACCCAATGTCATCATTTGAAACCTGATCTTCTGGTGTTGCCGACTCAGTCACTTCAGTCTGAACAAGTTTGGATTTCCTGCTGTATGTGTGGTCCATCAGCAATGACACTGCATCCTCAGGGAACTGTACAGCTGCATCCTTCATCTTCCATGGTTTAGAATTCTGTTCCACTAACTTCGCTTGTACTCCCACACTGATTCCTTTCTTTTGCCGGAAGTTGGTTTGGCACGCTACTGTATTCCTTTCCACTGCAGTCATTTCTATGGCTTCGACTACTTCTTCATATACTTGTACCTGCAAGTCAAAGATAACTACCTTTGAAATTTATCCTGCATAGCAGGCTGTCATAATAAAAGATCCTGTTTCGCTCAGCAGATTGAACACTACTTGGTTCAATGGATGATGCTCCATTCACATTTCCATGTTTAACATTGTCACTATCAGTATTTGAACATTATGTCCATTAGCATTGCATTTAACATTTCTACACGTTACTCAGCAGCTAACAGGATATGTGCCAATTCCACCTTTTTTCTTCCCATGGAAGGGAATATGAATGGCCACATCACTGTACCATCACTGAACACATGCTGTAATCCAGAATACCTGCACTGACTACCTAACCACAAAACCATTCAAACACTTAACATTAAATCAAGTCAATACTTACCACTACAGAAATCTCAGCCTTGTTGAACAGTACAGAAAATGATGCACATTCCTCACTAGTCTATCAGTGCACACTGTTTGCTGCAGCATTACTCATGTCTCTCCCCAAACAAAACCCTTCTGTCACCAGTTAATATTGTACAGGTCTTCATACATACGTACCTCTACAGGTTCTGGTACCTCTACAGCTTCTGGCACTGGATGGTCTTCCATGTCATCTGGAGCAACTGCAGCCTCTGCTTCCTCATGCACCTTTTCCATTTCATTCGGCCTCTGCACATGGCCATTAGGCTGTGGTAAGGGAATAAAAACAGGTAACTGTCACATAAAAACCATCACCCAGGATGTTATCAATGCTGAATGTATGAGTAGGAGATAATGAAGTTACTGACCTTGCATTGGCGATACAGTTGTTTCACAACATCTGGCAAGGTTGGCTGGGTTGTACTGAGAAGTTCCTCAATAAGCTGCGGGCGATAGTGAAGGCATTAATTAATCATACTACACAAGCAAGAGACCATGCATTGTACAGGTGATGCTAATCAAATGCAAGTATCCCATAACTGATGTGTTGTTCTACCGTCTTACATTTTCACGTTGTTTACGCTGCAGCCGCTGTTCAGATGATGTCCTTGGATGTGTGGTTGTAAAAATGAAAAGTGTCGGTACAGCGTCCTTAAGTAGTTGACGAACGGGCCGCCTTGGCTTCATGTGTTCTGGCAGTAGTTCACTCTTGTAGTCCAGCTGAAATTGGTCCGCTGTGAAATGTTTGGAGCACAGGAAGTGACGTGGTTTTGACATGCTGACCGATTCTTTCACAAACCTGCCTATGTTACCGACATCTACCCCACAGTTCACCACCCATCGTGTACACTGCTGAATGTCACGTGGAAAGCGATGGAAGGATACACCGGGCGGCAGATTGTCTCGGCGAACATGACAACCATAGGCAAAACACGTCGGCATGGCTACACTCACCTAAGTAAAAAAAAATAAAGAGTAGAGGCTCAACTCCTACGGACTAAGTTTTTAACAAGGCACTGCTCAGTTGCGCCAAACTATTGTGCAATTCACTAGACAACTTTTTCAGTTCCTATACAACCATGTTTGCACTTAGCTGTAAAACACCTATACCTACACAAATCTTGCAATGGTTACTCATTCCTTCTTGTGACAGTCCATACTCACTTGCTCTGTGTTGTCAGTCTCAGCTTACCTGACCTTTGTCACCGCCAGTCAAATGCCTGGTTGTACAGTGCCACCTAAATGCAGTCATTACGCACAGAGTTGCACACTAAGGCAAAGAATTGATCACTCCAGAGAGACAAATGGATACTTCATTAGTAAGGTTTAAAAAACCTTAATGCATCAATACTGCGGCCACAAGCCCATATTATGACATGCAGATACAGGATTGGCAACCATTGTGGTAACAGTGCAACGGGCACACCAGAAAAATATTCATATATTCTTTGTCCTTCATTAATGCTGGCTAGTAGCCTGTTTACACTGCAACTACCAAAGCTTCACAGTTTCGATTCACACAAGGACATTTACCTCGCAGCCAGACAACCCTCTACCACCTAGGAACACTACTTATGAGACGTGTTAAACTTATCATATACTCTTAGTTCTCTCCTATCCCGACAGTATTACTGGCACTGAGATTGTTGGCAACAGAAACACTACACCTCAATCACCCCTTGTATTGTCTCTGAAAGAATTTGGACATTGTTCATAGCAATCCACTTTTCACAAACAGACACCTGGCATTCCACTTGTGGAAATGTCAAAACAGCTAAGGAAAGACACATGTCCACGATGACACACTGCAGGGCCATGCCCAAACTGTAATTAATGGATATGCTGCACATCAGAAAATCAAAATGCCATCGTGCTACGCGCTTGAGAGACTTGAACCTCAGCAACGAAATACATCGGATATGCTGCAGGGACAGATTCAAAACCCAGAGGCTACGTTCATTCTTGAATAAAATCCAGTCCAGGTTAGGCAGAGTCCCTCATTGAAGAGGAATGGGAGATTGTAGGTTTACCAAGGGCATCACTTGTGTGTCACTGTTAGACAGAGGCACAGTATACTAATCTCGAAATACGGCATAGCAAAATAATTTTAGCGCTTTCGCCAAACCAGGTTTGGAGAAGCTAGTTGGTGAAAGCATTAACCTGCCGTGCGAACAATAAATTATATTTAGTTTATTTGAATAGACTCAAGTTATCATTTTGACATCGTGGTGGAATAGTATCATTTTGGACAGTATATGGTACTCTGGTACATCTTCATTGTTTTGCTATTGCCTTGTGTCTTATTTCTTGGTTTGGCTTACGGCTTTGTCGGCTAGAGCATTATCTCCTTGCGGAATTTTATTATATTCAATATTTATAGTGAGAAAAATGGATTGCAAGGAACAGACAGCTGTCATTATACTTGTGGAAATAAAGGAAACACAGTCCACGATGACACTGCGCGGCCTGTCAATCACTGCATTTGCATTACTACACCATTAGCCCAATACTGATTCCACAGCTTGCTCAACATTGCCCGTAACTGTCAGCGGCTGTAAAGAAAAAATAAACTAACCTATACGCACGCTCCGCCTTTAGAGACAAGATGTTCATGCAGACAGTATGACTATTAGGCACGTACGAACATAACAAATTCAGAGTCAGTTAATGATTAAACCAATTTATTAAAAAGTCATACAAAATCATGAGATGTCAGAATCAATGCAATATAATGCATTTTGCATTTCCTTTGATGCCACGCAGTGTTGCTGTGCAGCATGTAATTTGACAAATATCAGTTCAGTCCTGGAATATCCATAGTCCCTCAAAAGGATGAAATCCAGTGTAACCCTCATCTCTTTCTTCTGCAGGAAAGGTTATTCGTATACGAGTCACCACACAAGCGGGGAGGACCACTCTGTTGCCGAATCCAAGCTTGTGATTGTTGTAAATCCACAGAACATATGCTCTATATGCCAAAAGACGGTACAACCTGAAAGAAAATAATATTGTTAGGAGCAGCCTGCCAGTATGTTAGTATTATGCACATTATTATCTGCTGCCTCCTATATTTCAATGTTCTAGTAAAGTAGGACATTCGGTTGGCCAACCATTCAATATTGTCGGCACTCATACCTGTTACTCCAACTTGCTCGTCTGAATCTTCTCCTAAGCATACATTCGTGCCTGAACAACATTTGTAGTACTTCTGGCATTAAACAGGCCAATTCAAACCGTGGATGCATGGTAATGCACGTATTAGTTGGTTCTGACTGGATTTCTCTCCATTTATGGATAGCTCTCTGTGAGGACACACAGCATTGGCATTCCACTAATGTGTTCATGAGTGCACAATGGCCACACAAGCACCATGTCATGTTAGACATATCTGAGACATCAGGTGCCACTGACTCCTGCTCCACATCACTGTTGGTCCTGCGACGCTTCCTTCTTGTCTCTCCTGGACGATATGTCGGCTCAAACTGATATCCTTGACGAGAACTCTGTTGTCCTTGAGAACTCATGCTGGCAGTTATACTATGGCAAAGAATACACAAGCATAAAAAGTTGTCATACTTGGCCCTCCAATGAAAAAAAAAGTTTATTTGCCCGCATTATGTCATACATGTCACATCTGCTGCATAGCGACCAAGCATAGAACACCAAGTTGACATGTGTTCATTACACAGCGTAGGAGCTAATCACTTATGTTGATGCAATGTACGTTTCAAACAGCCGTCATGCCTGCAATTACTCAAAAAATATTTGCATCTGCTCCAAGTTAGCACATCCCAGACTGAGTACTAGCACACCACTGCAGGTATACTACTACTCCTCAATACATTACGGATTTGCATATGGGTCTGCGGTGATGAGCTGAGGCACTGTCCTAAGTGCACCAACATAGGTGACAAGCAATGCAGCTACAGACTGCAAGTAGAACTTTGCACAGTAATACTGACACCGGTATTTGCTTCTTGTTAGGTTTGTCATCTGCCATGCAGTCTGAAAGACAGTGCAGAAGTACTGGAACACCCAAGGAAAAAAACACACCAAGCACGATTGTAATACTGGTTAATCATGGCCATGAGCTACGTTGAAGCCAGGCTGTCTGTAACGTCACCCACCACAATTTTAGTATGAAGGTCCCTGAAACTAAGGCAGACAATAATTTATCAATCCAAAGACAAATGTATGCCGGCAAGTATTGATGCCGGCAATGATTTAGAGAAAAAAAATTTATGCATTACTACTGCTGGCACAAGACCATATCCGTTTAGGTCAATGTCAAGAGTCATTTATCACTTTATATAAATATATTATATATACATATACATATACATATACACACACACACACACACACACACACACACAAAATTACACTATTAAAAAAAAATATTACCAATTGCACTCAAAACGCACAGTCGATGCAGATGTGGAAGTTGTGAATAATTTATTGTATTTTTTTTTTAGATATAAAGGATATGAACTGTAATAAACAACCATCTGTCCTTACTTAGAAACTTCAATCTTTGTTTAAGGCACAACCGATACGAGGCCCAAATCTGAACATTCTTCCAAACCTGGCCATTGCAAAGTTATTACCAAAATATGAAAATATTCCTAATTTCCTAATTTCCAAAAACTAAGTCCAAAACAAATTTTCCAATCAGTACCTATGTACAACATACAAGCACAGATCTTTTATCATGTAGACACATCATTGTAAATACACATTCTTGGTGTAGCCTTCATAATGCTGAATGGGCACATGCCAAGAGAAAAAGCTGGCTAAGGAGCACCAAACCACTGATATGCCTAGGACAGGCACAGTACTTCTGGTCGTGGTTGTCTGAAGTGTCCCATACCTGAGCTGGGTACCCATTCAGACTGCTGGTAGCAGCAATGACTACAGACTGGATGCAATGCCAGCACTCTGCCTTTTACATGTTTCCTTTCGGCAGTGGTCATAAGGACGCAAAGGGTGGAATGTCAAGGATCTTCCCCTGTCCGACATACATTTACTACACCTGAAGGGAGGGAGACAGAGGAGAGGTCAACCAAGACAACATGTGTAAAGACTAAGACTGCCCCATACTTTGTCTATTATTGCATGTGTCGTTTCCCTGAGGGAAACACTGCATCAGTGGCAGCCGTGAGGCCATGCTTAATTATGACAGCAGCACGATGGGACTGAGCTGAAGAGTCCCCCAGTTCCCAACTGCAATCCAGGTAGGCCACAAGATCCCTGGATGGCTGGGTATGCCTGACATGATGCACCCACCAACACAAGAGCAGTTGGCACAAATCTCTGAAGAGGAACCTTCCTGGCCTTGGTGCATAAGGTCTTTAACACAACAGTATGTAAAACTGATCTAATGTTGCAGCACATTCAAACTTGAACCTGCATCTGATCCAATACAATTCCAAAAATAACACTAAAAGAATACAGTTGGACATTGTACACTGACATACAAAGTTATATAATAAAAACACGGCATTATTCCCTTATGAATCAGCACTCACAGTGGAAAATGCTGTGGACTTTCCTGCCAAGACAAAGTAATAGCTTACTCATCCAGAACTAAAGAAGCATGAAGTAATTAGCAAAGTATTACAACCAACACCAGTTTACACTGATAGCACAAAGAAGACTAGAATTGAAGAAATACAAGAAAGAGACTGTGTGGGAATGGGAATTACATAGCTAACGTGGGACTAAGCTATGTGATTATTATTGAGACTGGGATTGTCCCTTCATGGAAGGCTTAAATATGCAACCAAGTACTTGTGCTAGTGTCCACAAATTAGCCAAGCATTGATTAGCATGCCTACAGTTATAAATACGGATATGGATAGTGTTTCATACATTTTGTTATGAAGTGTAGTGGATCATACAGTGAAATTGCTCACTAGAAGCTGTAATATCAGCCATACTGTCCTTAACATATTGCTGCCAGGACCCCATAAAATGAAAATCAGCAGATTAAATATATAGTCAGTATTTCACCAGATGCTGTAATGCAATTTAAAATTTGCTTTCCTAAACAGACAACGGCAGTGGAGGATTGGAACTATGCATGATGGCCTGTGTTTAAGGAATGAGGGGTGAAATGGCACACTACCCCAAAATATTCAAAAACATGGAACAACCTCGGTCTTGAATGAAACAAACACCACATCAGCCATGTGGTACATTAAAAGATGAGGGAAGACATGCTGGCTGTCTTTGGAAACAGACAGTTACCATAACGAGAAGTCATAATGTATAGTGAAACAACCTTGTGCAAAAAAAAAAAAAAAGCCCAGCAATATGACATCACGTTCACCAAAAGTACTACTATACCAAAATTGAAATCAGGCAAATTTACTTCTATGCGCTTATGACTGAGCTCTCAATTTAAAATATCTACATTACATGCATGTAAGCTTTGCTTGCAACTTGATTCACGACACAGCTAGATGACTACATAAATGCCATCACCCCAGCAGAAAGCTAATTACCACCCACTTAAACATTTCATCCAGCAGATCTCATGATACAGCTTTATGTTACTTCATACAAAACAAAAAAAACAGTGAATAAGCTACTGCCTACAACTCCAGAATCCAAAGACAACATGCTCCAATCCAATTACATCCAGATAATTTAACTAATTCATATCCCATTTATTCCCAAATCTACTGCCTTAAATCAGCCCTTAAATAAGCACTGTTAACCCTGCATGGTTAGACATTCCTTTATTTAACTTACCACAAAAACCTTCCAACACAATATTACTTTTCTTGCCTTATTTAACATCATACCTTTACTCCATCCGTCATGCAAGTCCAAATTTCCTTTTGTGTAAATCAGCATTGTAACCTCATGACCATCACCACCTTTACAGAGTTCTCACACCTTTAAAAAATCTACATAAAAATCTGTGATTTTCAGTTATACTAAAATATATATATATATATATATATATATATATATATATATATATATATATATATATATACTGGATTTCAACAGTAATAAAATGGCAGGAAGTGTTTAAAAGGCATGCATAAATTTCCCTAGTCACAGGCCAAATTAGACATCCTAAACCTTAGTCGACAAATTCTTCACTGGGCACGCTTCACAGATCAGCTGCTAACAAGTTCTACTGTCCACAAAAACATTTATATGCAAAACCAAATACGGAATGTGCAGCTAGTCATAATTTCACTTTTTTAAGCACCAGTGCATCTACCAAAAATTCTGCTTAGCTGAAAAGTGTACTGCTCCCACACTTCAAATCTACAACAAATCAGTTCCCTACACAACTAACAAACTTTTATCTCAAAGCCTCTAAATATCAAAACAAGCTTGTTTAAATATTAAACTTTAACATGTGATTACAGAAACCTCTATAACTCTATGTACAACACACCTCAGAAACATCTCAGGTTGAAAACAATCCATAAAGTTTAAAAATAATAAAAGCAGGAAACATCCTCCCAAACTGGCACGAAGTACTAAGTGTTTATTTCACAATCACACACACTTACTAATAATTTGACTTGCAAGATATAATTTACTTAGCTGTACAGACCCTGTTGCAGACTGTTTACCTCTCAACTAAAGAGTAGGTTGTGTGGAACACCAATGTCCTGTGCTCTCAGGCTGTTGTCAACTCCAATTGCACCAAAACAGCCTCAAGTTCATAGTTGAAATGTCAGTCCAACCCCATGCTCTCATTCAAATATATGTATGTAAAAAAAAAAAAAAAACACCACACATCAGTTCAGAGCAGATGTACTGCACTCCGGGCATGTTTAAAAACAAGATCACATTTAGTGTCCCACCTAGACTCTTTGATGTTCCTCAAGAAGTCCTGCCTGTTTAATGGGGCTCCAGAGAGCACACCAGAACTACCAGGTTATACCTCATACCATGATTTTCGGACCCAAAACTTGGAAAGAACCACAAAAGGAGGGGGAGAATCTATCTTCTAAGATACCCACACCTCCAGGTTGGTGGCAAAGCACGAAGCATCAGAGACTATCCATGGGCAACTAACAGTGGGTAAAACTGTCTTCCAAACCCCCTCCCAAACCCAGGAACCACACTCAGCCTTCGTGAGAACACTGGAAAATATGAAGGTCTCTACAAACACCATCATATTGGGCGACTTCAACTACCCAAACAGACTGGTAGCATTACTATAGCTCAAACACCCTAGCCCAAAGGTTCCTAGAATTTATTAACTCAAATGCTATGGAAAACTTGTTACCACTCCCACAAGAGGGGAAAACATACTGTACCTGATGATTTCCAACATGGGTACTCTATACTCCAGACCAGAAGTGTATCCCTCACTGGTAAGATCAGACCATAAACTAATCTGACTGCATATTCACATCCCTACCCCACCCCGTGCCCAGAAAACCAGTGAAAAACTTCTTTAAAGCAAATTTATCACTCCTTAAAACAGAGGCGAAATCCTTCAAAGCCACCGGGCCTGTGGAAACAAGACCCACACCGCAGAATCATTTATAAATGCATTCTATGAACACCTTCATGAATGCATGGATCATGCGATCCCAAATCAAACCAAGACCCAATCCTCCAAAGGCAGACGTCCTGTATGGTGGACCCCAGCAATAAAAAAAATATATACAATAGAAGGCGGAAGCTACTAAATGATAGAGTAAGGCATCACTGATCAGTATGAGCATAAAACTACAGGCACTCATGAAATTGTCTAAGGGCTGCTTCGATACAATACCCCATTCGGGCATTATAGATAAGCTCACGAGCTTAAATATAAAGCCCTATGTCACTAGATGGATTGCAAACTGGCTCAAGGACAGAACACACATGGTTAGAATTGCATTGCCATGTCAGACTACAAACCACTTAGAAGTGGAGTCCCACAAGGCTCAGTCATGGGACCTCTTGTTAGGTATATATTTCTCAGAGGTACAGGCCAACACGGAAGGACTGTGTCTGACCAAATTTGCAGATGACTGCAAACTGGGTGCCATAATCGACTCTCCAGCCGACAAGAATCCTGCAATAGGGCCTCATAGAAATAGACAACTGGTGCCAGAGCCATGGCCTCAAGCTGAATGCCAAAAAGTGTATAGTCATCCACTTTGGCAAATACAAAGATCCCACAAATTACCACATAGGTCGTAATCCATTAAGTAGAGAAGAAGTAATTACGGACCCTGGTAATCACCGCACCATAAGCTTAACAAGTGTAGTCTTCAAAGCTATGTAGAGGATCATAATGGAGCTCATAAACAAAGATATAGGGGACTTGCAGACATTGGACCCAACCCAGTTTGGCTTTGTCAAGGGCAGATCATGCCTTTTGAACTTAGTCGACTTCTTCGAAACGGTCACCAAGGCCATTGATGAGGGAAAGGCAGTCCATACAGCCTACCTTGACCTTGCTAAAGCTTTTGACAATACCCAACTCTGGTATTATAGAAAAACTTACCAGCTTAAATGTAAACCCATATGTCACAAGATAGGTTGCAAACTGGCTTAAGGACAGAATCCACAGGGTTAGAGTTGCTGGCACTATGTCAGACTACAAGCCGGTTACAAGTGGTGTCCCACAGGGCTCGGTCCTTGGCCCCCTATTCGGCATCTACTTCTCAGAAGTAGAGGCCAACATAGGAGGACTTTGGCTGACAGAGTTTGCAGATGACTGGAAACTGGGCGCCATAGTGGAAAGTGCTTCGGACATGGATATCCTTCAGAGGGGACTCACAGACACTGATAGCTGGTGCCAGAGCATGGCCTGAAGTTAAACTCCAAAAAATGTATAGTCATACCCTTCGGGAAAAACAAGGTAACCCCAAGCTACCATATAGGTGGTAATCCACCAAGTACAGAAGAGGTTATCAGGGACCTGGGGACCCATGTTGACAGTGGCCTTTTTGACACTCACATTGCTAAAGTGGTTAGAAAGACCTTCTACATTGCCCACCTGATCATGAAGGGATTCACATCCAGATGAGGTCATTGTTCCCCTGTACTCTTCACTTATCAGACCAATGATAGAGTACATTGCCCCATTCGGGATGCATCTCAACAGACACCTGCAGCAATTGGAGACCACAAAAGTTCCTCACCAAAAGGATAAAGGGAATCAAAAATCTGTCATATGCTGCCAGATTGAATAAACTCCAGCTGTATTCAGTCGCATACCGTCTGCTCAGAGGTGACGTAGGCCTGACATACAAGGCCATGTCAAAACCGGAATTAATGGACATGTTCCACCTCAAAAAATCCCAATCCACCAGAACCACTATAGCAAGCGACTTAAACCTTAGCACGGATATAAATAGGATGTGCTGGAGGGATAGATTTATCACTCAGAGACCACCTATGCTGTGGAATAAAATCCCGGTCCATGTGAGGCAGAGCACCTTGCTGGCTCTGTTCAAGAGAAATCTTGACCTGTGGATGGGAGATAGTCGGTTTACCCCGGGAATCATCTGTGTCACTGCTGGACAGAGGCACAACAAACTAATGGGCACGGTATTTTGATATAAGGGGTGGTGTAAGCCACAAAACTTTGGGCTAGGCTTATAACTGCATTAGGGCAGATAGCCTAGTATAAACCTATGAACCTATAAAGCAATGTCCAACTCAAAAATGGACACATTCCAAGTCAGAGTCACTGCTAGCCATGTGCTCTAGTGCGATAAACCTCACCACAACAAGAAATCAAGCTTGCTGGAGGGATAGCTTACTGTCAGACTCCCCATGCTTTGGAGCAAAAATAACTACAATAGGCTGAGCCCCTCACTAACTCTTCAATAGCAAGCTTGATGAGTGCATAGCTAACAAAATACACCCTTGGGATTACTTCCTTGACTCTGCTGTTAAAATAAAGTGAAAACACTAACACCCTATTCCAAAACTCAATCAGTTTTGCAAGGATGTGTCAATGCACACACCAACACAAGAGCAATTGTCACAAATCTCTGAAGATGAACCTTCTTGGCCTTGGTGCATAAGGGCTCTGCTGGTAACTGGCAAGGGTGCACAGAAAGGACACATGTAAACACTAAATGCACTACAGCCAATGTATGCACAGAAAGGGCACATGTAAATTCCCTCGAAAGGAACTATAGACAATGTATGCCAGTGGAGGAGGGTAGGAAGTTGAAGAATGGGGGGGGGGGGTGACTTGCAAGGACTCCAAGCAGAGAAAAAAAACACAACCTGGCTTGTGCATTGATCTAAGTGATAACGACTTCTACTGAAGTGAGAAACAGTGACAGCAGCTGCTACTTTTCCCAGAAAAGTGATAATGATCAACTGCTATGTTATAACTACAAGTATTGCTAATCTGATAATGACCTTCCTTTCATTACTGCCAAGGTATGCATGCTCAGATACAGGTGATAATTACTGCACATAACGTGTTTATTAGGGATCCATTATATTACATTATGCAGTTGTTCTGTAACAGACTCACTCAGTAAGGAGAAGATGTAAGCAACTCAGTCAAAAAACAGTTGGCTTGAAACAGACTAAAGAACAGCTGAACCAGCAGAGTCTTGACATTATCTACAATTGTAAAACATAATTTTAAGTCACCTATAGCAAAGTGATACTCATCTATAATCCTGCTGTCACCAACTACAAAAAGTTGTAATCTTAAGAAACAGTATTAATTTAATTAAATAAATGCTGCACTAACAGCTTGTCTGACCTGTGAGTTCCACAACTAAGCAGAATTCTGTAGAAAGCAACACACACATCGTTTCATAAAACAGCATACCCACCCCCAAACCAGTAAGCCAGGCCTTGGACATTCATATAAATACATACATTTAAATGCAGAAGACAATGAACATTTGAAATGCCAAGATATTAAATTCAATGAAAGTCTGTACCAAGCCAGAAACCAATGCACTTAGAACCTCATCTAGTTGCAGATGACCATTTGCACCTCTGCTGGCACCTATTGTTAAATCCAGTATTTCCTAAAGCCAAGGCTGGCCTGTAGCTATTTTAACATGTACAACAACTGACTCAAGCTTCCCTTACCACAAATTGAAATTATGTTACATTTTTTATTTAAGTAGTCCAATGTTTTAGTAACAAGCTTCAAGAAAATGAATTTTGCAGTGGAGATTGACATCTGCAGAAGAGAATAAAGTTATGCATACAGTTGTAATAGCCATATTTATAAACTTGTAACACTTCGAATAGATGTTAAAAAAATACATTCTGTGAAACTCAGGGGAACCACAAATAGCTGCCAGAGATAATTGAGAAACAGAGGTTGGCATGAGAGGACTCAGGGGAACCACAAATAGCTGCCCAAGAGAATTGAGAAACAGAGGTTGGCATGAGAGGACACACATTCATTGTAATTGCCATGCTTTATAAAGGTGGACAACAGTAACCAGTAACAGTAATCAACAGTAGTGTTGATAATGGTGGACCTGAATGTACATAGGACACAATTTTGGGTAGAACTGCCTGTGTCCACATGTGTGGGGATGTAGAAATACAGTCAGAGGCCTCTGTCTGCCAAATGTCTTGATAGTAGCCAACAAATGGTTCACAATGTGATGTTGTCACAAGATTGCATAGAACAGTGGCTAACGTATAACTAGGATAGACTTGTGGAAAGGACAATGGGTTTGAATCAGTGACTAAATTCATCCCCAGTGACAGTATGCCCACAGTAAAAAACACTGGTTGCCACAATCAGATGCAAGCAGTTGTCATAGAAGACTTCAAAGTAGAGACAAGGCTGAAGACCTAGAAGACGGCTGGAGAGAAAGAACATTTCTAGAAATTGCTTAGGGATGTAGCACCTCAAGAAGAGGAGATTTTATGATCAAATGCATCATTCCCTTTGGCACTATGTCCGTTCACACCAAATGAAAAAGTACTGAGGAAACTGGGATCACAGGTTGACTGCAACCTTTACTTCGACCACCACAGGTCTACCATTGTAAGGGAAGCTTTACACACAGCTCACGTGATAAGTGAAGTCATCCCCTCAAGAGCAAAAGTTTTAACCTCCACCACCACCAGTACTCAGCACTTATCTGGCCCATAATTGAGTATAATGCCCAATTGGGTATGTACCGTAATAAGCACCTGAAGACATTCGAGAGACCTCAGAGTTTTCGAACAAAGAAGATAAAGGGCCTCCAGCTTGTGCCTTACATGGACTGACTACTGACTGAAATCCCTGTGCTATACTTCGTATTGTATAGACTTCTTAGGGGAGACTTATGCCTTGCTTGCAGAGCAGCCCCAGACACATATCTAATGAACTTACTGCATGTTCAAACGGGTCTAGGGCTACTCATTCCAGGAAGTTAATATAGCCTGCGACTTAAATATGGCTGTGCCCTAAATATGCCACATATTTGGAACAGGCTACTAATTCATGTGAAATGGGGAAACTATGACACTACCTGGATCAGTGGATGGGGCACCATAAATTCATGCCATAGATAGAATCCACAACCATCCTTGACATGGCCAGTCATCCCTAAATGCAATCTTGGGTAATTTCTACTACCTCTATGGTATTACATTGGCTTGAAATGGCAAGGCTTAGAATTACTTCCAGGTTGATAGCCTAGTAATCTTCTATGATCCTACTATCGTACAATCTCCCCCTGCTATCACCAGGGAAAAGGTTCTCAATGCCTTCTATAAGGCAAAGCACACTGCACTGATAGGCCCTAGGATGCCTTCTAAATATCATGAAACACGATCATGTCTCTGGATAGCTATTTAAACTGTAGTCTCCAAACATGCTTCATGCCTAAAGAATGGTGAACAGCAACAGTCAGAGCATCTGGGAAACAGAAAACAATAACATTTTAAGCTCGTTTCCTGACTTTCCTGTTAGGTGGTATAGACTATTTGTAGGCTTCTGAGCCACCAATTTCTTTGCTGCTGGAGGGAAACCTTCTAGCTTAGTTTTTTTTTTTTCTTATAACTAGCCAGTTTTCTAGTTACAGCACTCAAATCTGCTTCTTTGATCTCAGCACTTGTTCAGAAAAAAAATTCATCTGCTTTTACTGTACTTGTGTGTTTCTACCTACTTTATTTTACTTCTGCATCATCCTAAAAGTACTCAATTGTATTTATTACTGCTTGGTGTAAATCATTCTAAGCCTTTCGGTTTAAAGACTTGGGCTTCAGACCAGTTTTCCACTGAGAGGGTTTGGACATGCTGCACCTCAAAATCCATCCATCCATCTCACATTTTTTAAAAAAAAAAAAAAACCGGGGGAAGGGGGAAAAAAAGGCCCCTTCCCTTTTTAAAAAAATTATTTTTAAAAAATTTTTGGGGGGGGGGGTTTTTTTATTCCTTTTTTTTAAAAAAAAAAAAAAAAAAAAAAAATTTAAAAAATTTTTGGGGGGAAAAAAAAAAAATTTTTTAAAAAAAAATTTTTAAAAAAAACCCCCGGGGGGCCCCCTTTTAAAAAAAAACCCCCCCCCCCCCTTTTTTTAAAAAAAAAAAAAATAAAATAAAAAAAACCCCCCCCCCCCTTTTTAAAAGGGGGCCCCCCCCCCCTTTGGGGGCCCTTTTTAAAAAAAAAAAAAAGGGGGAAAAAGGGAAAACCCCCTTCCCCCCCCCCTTTTTTTTTTAAAAACCCGGGGGAAAAAAAAAAAAATTTAAAAATTTTTAAAAAAAAAAATTAAACCTTAAAAAAAAAAAATGAATAAATAAAAAAAAAAAAATTTAAAAATTTTTTGACCTTTTTTTAAAAAAAAAGAAAAAAAAAAAATTTAAAATTTTTTCCCCCCGCCCCCCCCGGGGTTTTTAAAAAAAAAACCAAAAAAAAAAAAAAACCAAAGGTTTTTGGGTTTTTAAAAAAAATTCCCCCCCTTTTTTTAAAGCCAATTCCCTTTAACCCTTTAAAAATTTTTTCCCAAAAAACCCCAAATTTGGGAAACCCGAAACCCCAAAACCCCCAAACCCCCCAAATTTAATTTTACCATTCTTTAAATTTTTTTTTTCCCCAAAAAAGGTTAACAGGAAAAAAAAAAAGCCCAAAACCCCAAAAAAAAACAAAAACTAAAAAAAATAAAAAAAAAAAAAAAAAAAGCCCCAAAAACCCCAAAAAATCCAATTTAAAATTTTTTGGGTCCTTTTGGGGGGGTTTTTTTTTTTTTGGTTAAATTTTCAGGGGGAAAAAAAAAATTTTAAACAATTTTTTAAAAAAAAAAAAAAAAAAATTTTAAAAAAAGGGGAAAAAAGGGGCCCCCCAAAAAATTTAAAAATTTGGAAAAGGGGGGGAAAAAAAAAAAAAAAACACCCCCAAAAACCAAAGGAAAAAAAAAGGAAAATTAAAAAAAAGGGTTTTTAAAAATTTTTAAAAAGGGGGGAAAAATTTAAATTTTCCAAAAAAAAAAAAAAAAAACCCCCCCCCCCCGGAAAAAATTTTTTTTCCCCCCCCCCAAACCCCCCAAAAAAAAAAAAATTTATTCCCCGATTTGGGGGGCCCCCAAAAAAAAAAACCCCCCAAAAAAAAAAGGGGGGGCCCCCCAAACCCAAAAAAACCCAAAAAAAAATTTTTTTTTCCCCCCCGGGCCCAAAAGGGGGGAAAAAGGGCCCCCCAAAAAAGGGGGTTTTTTTGGCCGGAAAAAAGCCCCATAAGCCTGACTCGCTTGGTCTGCAGCTATGAAAAGGATCCTCATGGACCTCATAAATAAAGATATTGGGGATCTACAGACACTGGATCATACCCAGTTTGGCTTTGTTAAGGGCAGTTCCTGCCTCTTAAGCCTGGTTGATTTCTTTGAAGCAGTCACCAAGGCCATTGACGAGGGGAATGTGGTCCACAAAACCCCCCCCCCCCCCCCCCCAAAAAAACACCCTAAAAAACCCCCCAAAAAAAAAAATTTTTTAAAAAAACCCCAAAAAAAAAAATTTTTTTTAACCCAAAAAAAGGGGTTCCCCCCCCCCGGGGCCCCCTTTTTTATATTTTCCAAAAGGGGGAAAGGGGGGGGGGGAAAAAACCCCGGGGGGCCCCCAAAAAAAAAACCCCCCCCCAAAACCTCCAAAAAAAAAAACAAAATTTAAAAAACCAAATTAAAAAAAATTTTTTTCCCCCCAAAAAAAAGGCCCCCCATAGGTGGTAATCCATTAAGTCGAGAAGTAATTTTTAACCCCCCCTTTTTAAAAAAAAAGGGGGGAAAAAAAAAAAAAAAAAGGGGGGCTTGCAGACATTGGACCCAACACAGTTTGGCTTTGTCAAGGGCAGATCATGCCTTTTGAACTTAGTCGACTACTTTTAAAAACCCCCCGGGGGGGGGGCCCCCCCCCCTTTTTTTTTTAAAAACCCCCTCGGGTATTATAGAAAAACCTTACCAGCTTAAATATAAACCCATATGGTCACAATATAGGTTGCAAACTGGCTTAAGGACAGAATCCACAGGGTTAGAGTTGCTGGCCTTTAACCCCGGGAAAAACCCCCCCCTTTCCCCCCCCCTTTTTCCCCCCAAAAAAAAAAAAAAAGGGGGGAAAAAAAATTTAAATGGGCCCCCGGGAAATTTAAATGGTTCCTTAAACCCAAGGGGCCCAAATTTTTTGGGGGGGAAGGGGAAAAAAAAAAAAATTTTTTTTAAAAAAAAAAAACCAAAATTTTTTTAACCCCAAAAAAAGGGTTTTTTTGGGGGGGGTTTTTTGGGGGTTTTTTTTTTTTTAAAGGGGGGAAAAACCGGGTTTCCCCCCAAAAAAATTTCCCCCGGGGGTTTTTCCCCCTTTTTTTTCCCCCAAAAAATACAATGCCCCATTCGGGATGTATCTCACCAGACACCTGCAGCAATTGGAGACCACAAAGTTCCTCACCAAAAGGATAAAACCCCCCAAAAACCCCCTTAAAAAAATTTTTTTCCCCCCCCCGGGGGGGAAAAAAAAAAAAAAAATTTTTTCCCCCAAAAAAAACCCCAAAAAATTTTTTTAAACCTTGGGAAAAAAAAGGGCTTTTGGGGGGGGTTTAAAATTTTTACCCCTTTTTTGGGGAAAAAAAAACCCCCAAAAAAGGGAAACCCCCCGGGCAAAAACCCCCTTTTTGGGGGGAGGTTTTTCCGGTTTATTTTTTAAAAAAAAAAAAAAAATTTTAAAAATTTTTTTTAAGGGGGTTTCCCCTTTTTTTTAAAAAAAAACTTTTTTTTTTAATTTTTTTAAAAAAAACCCAAAAAAAATTTCCCCCCCGGGGAAAACCCCAAAAAAAATCACCCAAAAAAAATTTTTTAAAAAAACCCCCCAAAAAAACCCCCAAAAAAAAATGACCCCCCTAAATTTAAAAAAAATTTTTGGGAACTTAAAAAAAATTAAAAGTTTTTCCCTTTTTAAAAAAAAAACAATAAAACCCCCAAAAAAAAAAAAAAATTTTTTAAAAATTTTTTTCCCCCCCCGGGAAAAAAAAAAAGGGGGGTTTTTTTTGGGAAAAATTTTAAAAAGGGAAGGGAAAAAAAAATGTAAACAATGTAAAAAAAAAAATTTTGGAAAGGGGGCCCGAAAAAATAAAAAATTAAGGAAAATTTTTTTTAAAAAAGGGGGGGTTTTTTTCCCAAAAAAAAAAAAAAAATTTTTTTTAAAAAAACCCCCCAAAAAAAAAAATTTTTCCCCAAAAAACCCCCCTTTTAAAAAAATTTAATTTTTTAAAAAAAAAAAAATTTTTCCCCTTTTTTTTTTAAAAAAAAAGGGGGGAAAAATTTTTGGGAAAAAACCCTTTTTTAAAAAAAAAAAATCTTTTTAAAAAAAAAAAAAAATTTAAAACAAAAAATTTTTTTCCCAAAAGGAAACCGGAAAAAAAATTTTAAAAAAAACAAAAACCCCAAAAAAAACCCAAAAAAAAAAAAAAAAAAAATTTTAAATTTAAAAAAGGGATTAAATTTTAAAAAAAAAAACCCCTTTTTTAAAAAAAAAACCCTTTTTAAAACAAAAAAAAGAAAAAAAAAAACCCCCCCAAAAAAAAAAAAAGAAAAAACAAAAAAAAAAAAATTTTTTAAAAAAATTTAAAAGGAAAAAAAAACCAAAAAAATGGGAACCCCGGGGGGGAAAAAAAAATTTTTTGGGGGAAAAAAAAAAAAATTTCCAAAAGGGGAAAAGGGGGGTTTTTTTTCCCGGGTTTTTTTCCCCCAAAAAATTTTTTTTAAAAATTTAAAAACTTTAAAAAAAAAATTTTTTTTTAAAAAAAAAAAAATTTTTAAATTTAAACCTTTTTTTCCCAAAAAAAGGGTTTTTAAAAAAAATTTTAAAAAAAAAAAAAAATTTCCCCAAGGAAAAAAAATTTTTTTTTGGGAAAAAAAAAGGGGAAAAAAAAAGGGGTTTAAAAAAATTTTTCCCCCCAAAAAAAAAAAACTTCCCCCCCAAAAACAAATTTTTTAAAAAAAAAAAAAGGGGGGGGCCCCAAAAAGGAAACCAAAAAAAAAAACCCCCCCCAAAAAAACCCCCTTGGCCTTTTAAAAAAAATTTTAAAAAAAAAAAAAAGCAATTTTTAAAAAGGGGGGGCCCCCCCAAAAAAAACCCAACATAATGGGCCCCAAAACCCCCCGGGGGCCCCCCCCCAAAATTTTCCCAAAATTAAAAACCCCCCCCCGGGTTTTTTCCCCCCCCCCCGGGGGGGGGCCAAAGGGCCCCCCAAAAAAGGGGGGGCCAAAAACCTTTTTAAAAAAAACCCCCTTTTCGAGCCCCGGGGGCCCGGGGCCCCCAAAAAAAAACCCCCCCAAAAAAAAAGGGGGCCCCCGAAAAAATTCCCCTTTTCCCGGGTTTTTTAAAAAAAAAAAGGGGGGGGGGAAAAACCCTTTCCCCCCAAAACCCAAAAAAAACCCCCCAAAAAGCCCCCCTTTTTTAAAAAAACCCCAATGGGTGGGGAAAAAAGGTTGGGAAAACCTTTTGGGTTTTTTTTAAAAAAAACTTTCCCCAAAAAAAAAGGGGGAAAAAATTAAAGGGGGGGGGCCCCCTTTTTTTTAAAAAGGCCCAAAAAACCCCCCCCAAAAAAAAAAAAAACCCCCTTTTTGGGAAAAATTTTCCCCCCAAAAAAAAAAAGGGGAAAAATTTAAAAAAACCCCCTAAAACCCCAAAAAAAGGCCCCCGGCAAAAAAAGGGGTTTAATCCAAAGGGGGGTTTTTTTTTGGGACCCAAAAAAAGGGGGGAAAATTTTTTGCCAAACCCCCCCGGGGGGAAAAAAAAAAAAAAACCCAAAAAAAATTTTAAAAAAAAAATTTTTTTTTTTTTTTCCCCCTTAACCCTTTAATTAAAAAAAAATTTTTTTTAAAAAAAAAAAAAAAAAAATTTGGGGTTTTTAAAAAAAAAAACCCCAAAAAAAATTTTCCCCCTTAAAAAACCCCCCCAAAAAACAACCCCCAAAAAAAATTCCCAAAAAAAAAAAGGGTTAAAAGGGGAAATGGTTTTTTAAACCCCTTTTTCCCAAAGGGCCTGGGTTTTTCCCCAAAAAAAAAAACCCCGGGGGGGGGGTTTTTTTTAAACCCCCCCTCCAAAAAAAACCCTTCCTTTGGAAAACCTTTTTTTTTAAAATTTTTTTGTTGGGGGAAAAATCAAAAGGGGGAAATTTTTTCCCTTTTTTTAAAAAAAAAAAAAACCTCAAAAAAAAAAAAAAAAAAAGGGGGGCCAAAAAACCCCCCCCCTTTTTTTTAAAAAAATTGCCCCCGGGCCCCCTTTTGGGGGAAAAAGGGGGGCCCCAAATTTGGGTTTTCAAATTCCTGGAAAAAAAAAAATTTTTTTTTTTTTTTAAAAAAAAAACCCCCCCCCAAAAAAACCCCCTTGTCCCCCGGGGGGGTTTTTTCCCCCCCCCCCAAAAAAAAAGGGGGGCCCTGCCCCCCCAAAAAGGGGTTTTTTTTTCCCCCCCCCCCAAAAAAAACCCCCTTTTAAAAATTTTTTTTAAAAAAACTTTTAAAAAAAAAAAAAATTAAAAAACGTCTTTAAAAAAAAAAAAAAACCCGGGCCCCCAAAAAAAAGGAAAAAAACCCCAAAAAAACCCCTTTTTTTTTTAAAAAAAAAACCCCAGGGGAAATTTTAAAAAAAAATATTAAAAAAAATTTTTTTAATTTAAAATTTTTTTTAAAAAAAAAAAAAAATTTTTTAAAAAAAAAAAAAAAAACCCAAAAATTAAAATTTTAAAGGAAAACCCCCCCCTTTTAAATTTTTTTAAAAGGGGCTTTAATTTTTAAAAAAAAAATTTTTAAAACCCCAAAAAAATTAAAAAAAATGAATTTAAAAAAAAAAATTAAAAAGAAAAAAAAAAAAAATTTAAACAAAACCCCAAAAACCCCCAAAAAATAAAAATCCGGGGCCCAAAAACCCCAAAAAAAAACTAAATTTTTTTGGAAAAATTTTGCCCCCCCAAAAAAAAAAAAAAAAAATTTAAATTTTTTCCCCCAAAAAAAAAAAAAACCCCCCCTTTAAAAAAAAAAACCCGGTTTGGGAAAAATTTTCCCCCCCCCCCCTTTTTTAAAAAACCCTTAAATTTTTTAAAACCCAAAAAAACCCCCCCCAAACTTTCCCCCCTTTTTTAAAAAAAAAAAATTTTTTAAAAAAAAAAAACAAAAAAAATTTTTAAAAGGGGAAAACCCCGAAAAAAAAAAACCCCCCCCAAAAAAAAAAATTTCCCCTTTTTTTAAAAAAAAAACCCAAAAAAAATTTTTTTTTTTTGGAAGGGGCCCCCAAAAAAACCCGGGTTTTAAAAAAAAATTTTAAAAAACCTTTAAAAAAACCCCCCCCAAAAAAAAAATTTTTTTAAAATTTAAAAAAAATTTTTTTAAAAAAAATTTTTTTTTGGGGGGGCCCCCCCGGGTTTTTTTTTTCCCCCCAAAAAAACCCGGGGGGAAAAAAAAAAAAAAAAAAAAAACCCCGGGCTTTAAAATTTCCCCCCCTTTTTTAAAAAAACCCCTTTTAAAAATTTTAAAAACCCCAAAAAAAGGGGTTTTTAAATCCAAAAAACAAAGGGGACCCAAAATTTTCCCCTTTTTTTAAAAAATTTTTTTTTTCCCCCAAAAAAAAAAGGGGAAAAAAGGGGAACCCAAAAAAAAAAAACCAAAACCCCCCCAAAAAAAAAAGGGGAAAAAGGGGGGAAAAATTTCCCCCCAAAAAAAAAAATTTTTTTAAAAAAAAACCCCCCCCAAAAAAAACCCAAAAAAGGGGGCCCCCGGGGGCCCCCAAAAAAAAATTTTTTAAAAAGGGGGGGCAAAAAAAAAAACACCCCCAAAATTTAAAAAAAAACCCCCAAAAAAAAAGGCCCCGGGGGAAAAAACCCCCCCAAAAAAAAAAAATTTTTAAAGGGGGGCCCCAATATTAAAAAACCCCAAAAAAAAAAAAAACCCAAAAAAAACCCGGCCCCCAAAAAAATTTTAAAAAAGAAAAAAAAATTTGGGGGTTTTGGGGGGGTTTCCCCAAAAAATTTTTTTTTAAAAAAAATTTAAATTTTTTTAAAAAATTGGGTTTGGAAAGGGGAAATTTCCCCTTCCTTTTGGAAATTTTTTAAAAAAAAAAAAAGAAAAAAAAAAATTTTAAAACCCTCCCTTTCTTTAAAAAAAAAAAAGGTTTTTTAAAAAAATTTTTTTTAAACCCCCTTTTTTTTTTTTAAAAACAAAAAAGGGGGCCCCCCCGGGGAAAACCAAATTTTCTTTCCCCCCCCAAAAAAACAAAACCCCCCTTTAAAAAACCCAAAAAAAATTTCCCAAAAAAAAAAAAGGGGGTTTTCCCCCAAAAAAGGGGACCCCCCAAAAAATTTAAAAAAAATTTTTTTTTTGAAAAAATTTTTAAATTTTTATAAAAAAAATTTTATTAAAAAAAAAATTTTTTTTTTTTCCCCCAAGGGGGGCCCCCCCAAAAAACCCCTTTAAAAAAAAAAACCCCCCTTTAAAAATTTTTCCCAAAATTTCCCCCGGGGGAAATTTTTTTTAAAACCCTTCCAACCCGGTTTTTTTTCCCCCCAAAAAAAAAAACCCCCCGAATTTTTAAAAAACCCCCCCCCAAAAAAAAAAATGGGAAAAAATTTAAAAAAAAACCCCTTTTTTTTTAAAAAAAAACCCTTTTGGGGGGGGTTTTTTTTTAAAAAAAAAAAAATTTTTTTCCCCCAAAATTTTTTTTTAAAAAAAAAAAAGGGGGGGGGCCCAAAAAAAAAAAGGGGGGGGGGGAAAAAAAAAAAAAAAAAAGGTTTTTTTTTTTTAAAAGTTTTTTCCCCAAAAAAGTTCCCCCCAAAAAAAAAAAAAACCCCCCAAAAATTTTTTAAAAAAATTTTTTTTTATTTTAAACCAAAAAAGGTTTTAAAACCCCCCCCCTTTTTTTTCCCCAAAAACCCAATTTTTTAAAAAAAAACCCCCTTGGGGGCCCCCCAAAAAAAAAATTAAAAATTTTTTTTTTGGGGAAAAAAATTTTTTTAAAAAAAACCCCCCCGGGGGGGGGAAAAAAAAAATTTTAAAATTTTTCCCTTTTTTTGGGGTTAAAATTTTTGGGGCCCCCCCCCCCCCCTTTTTAATTTTTTTAAAAAAAATTTTTTTTTTTTTTTTCCCCCTTTTTTTTTTTGGGGGCCTTTTTATCCCCCCCCCCCAAAAAAAAAAAAAAAAAAAAAAAGGTAAAAAATTCCCCCTTTTTTTAAAAAAAAAAAGGGGAAAATTTTAAAAACCCAAAAAAAAAAAAGGGGGGCCCGGGGGTTTTAAAAAAAAATTTTTTTTCCCCCAAAAAAAAAAAAAAAAAATTTTGTTTCCCCGGGGGTTTTTTTTCCCCTTTTAAAAATTTTTCCCCCCCCCAAAAAAAAAACCCCAAATTTTTTTAAAAAAAATGGTTTTGGGCCCTTTTTTTCAAAAAAAAAAAAATTTTTTTTAAAAAAAAATTTTTTAAAAGGGTTTTTAAAGGGGGAAAAAAAGGTTTTTTTTTTGGCCAAAAAACCCCTTTTTTCCCGGGGGGGGGGGGGAAAAAAAATTTCCCCCCCAAAAAATTTTTAAAATTTTTTTTTTTGGGTTTTTTTGGGGGGAAAAAATTTTTTTAAAAGGGAAAACAAAAATTTTGGGGAAAAGGGAAAAAAAAAAATTTTTTTTTTTTTTTTTTTAAGAAAATTTTGGGGGCTAAAATTTTTTTTTTTTTCCAAATTTTCCTTTTTTTTTTTAAAAAATTTTTTTAAAACCCCGGGCTTTAAAAAAAAAAGGGGGGGCCCCCCCCAAAAAAATTTTTTGGGAAAAAACCCCCCTAAAATAAAAACCCCAAAATTTTAATAATTTTTTTCCCCTTTTTAAAAAATGAAAAAACCCCCCGGGGGGGGGCCAAAAAAATTAAAAACCTTAAAAGGGGGCCCGGGGGGGGAAAAAAAAAAAAACCCCCGGGGGAAAAAAAAATTTTTTTTTTCCTTTTTTCCCCCTTTTTTTTTGGGTTTTAAATTTTAAAAAACCCTTTTGGGGGTTTAAAATGGAAAAAAAAATTGGGGGGGGTATTTTTCCCCCAAATCCCGAAAAAAAAAAAAAAAAAAATTTTTTTTTATTTTAAAAAAAAAAAAAAAAAATTTTAAAAGAAAAAAAAATTTTTTTTTTTTTGGGGGAAAAAACCCCCCCCCCCCCCCCCTTTTTTTAACCCCCCCTACAAATTTTTTTTTTTTTTTTAAAAAAAAAAAATTTAAAATTTTGGGGAAAAACCCCCCCCCTAAAAATTTTTTTGGAAAAAACCCCCCAAAAAACTTTCCTTAAAAAAAAAATTTTTAAAAAACCCCCCCAAAAACCCCCAAAAACCCCCCCTTTTTAAAAAAACCCCCCAAAAACCCGGGGTTTAAAAAAAGAAAAAAAAAATTTAAAAAAAAAAATTTTTTTTAAAAAAAAAAATTTTAAAAAACCAAAAAAAAGTCAAAAAAGTAAAAAACTTTTTTTTTTTTAAAAAAAAAATAACCCCCAAAAATTTAAAAAAAAAGGGGTTTTTTTTTTTAAAAAAAAAAAAAGGGTTTTTTTTAAAATTTTTAAACCCAAACCCCAAAAAATTTTTTTTTAAAAAAAAATTTTTTCCCCCCCAATTTAGGTTGGGGGGGTTAAAAAAAAAGGGGGGGAAAAAAAAAGGGGTTTTTTTTTTTTTTTTTTCCCAAAAAAACAACAAAAAAAAAGTAAAAAAATTTAAAAAAAAAAACAAAAAAAAAAAAATTTTTTTTTTGGTAAAAAAACTTTTCCCCAAAAAAAATTTTCCCCCCCCCAAAAAAAACCCCGTTTAAAGGGGTTTTTTTTTCCCCCCCAATTTGGGAAGGGAAGTTTTTGGGAAAACCCCCAAAAAAAAACCCCCCACCCAAAAAACCCAAAAAAAAAAAAGGGGGGGGGGGAAAAATTTTTTTTTTTTTTCCCCAAAAAAACCCCCCAAATTTAAAAAAACCCCCCCAAAAATTTTCCCCCAAAAAAAAAATTTTTTAAAAAATTTTTAAAAAAAGAAATGGCAATTTAAAAACCCCCCCAAAATTTAAAAAAAATTTTTTTTTTTTTAAAAAATTTTTTTTCCCCCCTTTTTAAAAATTTAAAAAAAATTTTTTTTTTTGGGGGAAAACCCCAATTTCTTTAAATTTTGGAAAAAAACCCCCAAAAAATTTTTTTTTTAAAAAACTAAAAGGGTTTTTAAAAAAACCCCTTTTTTAAAAAGGGGCCCCAAAGAAAATTTTCCCCCAATTAAAAAAAAAAAATTTTTTTTTTAAAAAAAAAAAACCAAAAAAAACCCTTTTTTTTTAAAAAAAAATTTTTTTTTTAAATTTTTTAAATTTTTTAAAATAAAAAAATTTTAAAAAAAAAAAAAAATTTTTTTAAAAATTTCCCCCTTTTAAAAGAAAACCTTTTGGAAAAGGGGGGAAAAAAAAAAAATTAAAAAATAACTTTTTTTTTTAAAAAAAAAAAAAAATTTTTTTCCCAAAAACCTTTTAAAGGAAAAAACCCTTTCCCAAAAACCCAAAAACAAAATTTTAAAATTTTTTTTTTTTCCTTTTAAAAATTTTCAAAAAACCCTTTAAAATTTTTTTTTAAAAATTTTTTTCCCCCTTAAAAAAAAATTTTTAAAACCTTTTAAAAATTTTTTTTTAAAGGGGGGGGTTTTTTTTAAAAAAAAAAAGGGGGGCCCCCCTTTTTTTTTTTTTTGGGGGGGCCCCCCATTTTTTCAAATTTTTTGGGGGGAAAGGGGGGTTTTTTGGGGGAAAAGGGAAAAAAAAATTTTTTTTTTAAAAATTAAAAAAATTTCCCCCCAAAAAAAAATTTTTTTGGGTTTTTTTTAAAAAAAAAAAACCCGAAATTTTTTTAAAAAAAAAAAAATTTTATTCCCAAAAATTTTTTTCCCCAAAAACCAAAATTTTTTTCCCTTTTTTTTAAAAAAAAATTTTTTTAAAAAAAAATTTTTTTTTTAAAAAATTTTTTTTAAAAGGGGGGTTTTTTTAAAATTTTTTAAAAATTTTTAAAAAAGGAAAAAATTTTTTTTCCTTTTTTTAAAAAAAAATTAAAATTTTTTAAAAAAACCCCCCCAAAAAGGGGAAAAAAAAAAAAAATTTTTTTTTTAAAAAAAAAAAAAAAAAATTTTTTTAAAGGTTTTTTTTTTTAAAATTTTAAAAAAAAATTTTTTTTTAAAAAGGGAATTTTTCCAACCCCCCAAAAAAAACCCCCCCCTTTTTTTTCAATTTTTAAAAACCCCCAAACAATTTTAAAAAAAAAAACCCCTCCTTTTTTTTCCCCCCTTTTTTAATAAAAAAAAAAAAAAACAAGGGGTTTTTTTTTAAAAAGGGAAAAGGGGAAAATTTGGGAAGGGGTTTTTTTTTTTGGGGAAATAAAATTTGGAATTTTTAAAAAAAAAAAGGAAAATTTTTTTTAAAAAAAAAAATTTTTAAAAAAAAAAACACCTTTTTAAATTTAAAAAGGGGTTTTTGGTTTGGGGAAAGGGAAAACTAAATTTTCCCCAAAACCTTTTGGGGCCGCCCCAAAAAAAAAAAAAAGGGGGGGGGTTTTTTAAAATTTTTTTAAAAAAAAAATTTTTTTTTTTCAAATTAAATTTTTTCCCCGGGGCCCCCCATAGGGGGGGGGGGCCCAAAAAAGGGTTTTTTTTAAAAAGGGGTTTAAAAAACCCCCCCTTTTTTTTAAAAACCCCCCAAAAAAAAAATTTTCCCTTTTTTTCCCCGGCTTTAAAAAAATTTTAAAAAACCCTTTTAATTTTAAATTAAAATTTTAAAAATTTGGGTTTAAAAAACCCCCTTTTTTTTTTTTTAAAAAAAAAACCCCCCCAATTTTAAATTTTTTTAAAACCCCAAAAAAAAAACCCCCCCCCCAAAAAAAAAAAACCCCCCCCTTTTTTTTTTAAAAAAAACCCCCCCAAAAAAAAAGAAAAAAAAAATTTAAATTTTTAAAATCCCCAAAAAAAAAAAAAATTTGAAAAAACGAAAAAATTTTTAAAATTTAAATTTTTTTTTTTGGGGGGAAAAAAAAAAGGGGGGGCCCTTTTTAAAAAAAAAAAAGGGAAAGGTTTAAAAAAAAAAAAGGGGGGGGGAAAAAAAAAAAACAAAAAAAATTTTCCCCCTTTTTTTTGGGGTTGGGTTTTTAAAAAAAAAAAAACCAAAAACCCCCCCCCTTTGGGGAAAAAACAATTTTTTTTTTCCCCAACCTTTAAAAAAAAGTAAAAAAAAAAAAAAGTTTAAAATTTTTTTTTTCCAAAAAAAAAAAAAAAAAAAACCCGGGGGGGGGGAATTTTTTTTTAAAAAAACCGGGGAAAAAAGGGCCCCCAAAGGGGCAAAAAACCCAAAAAAAAAAAGGAAAAAAAAACTTTGGTTTTTAAAAAAAAACCCCCCCAAAAAAAAAAAATACCAAAACCCCAAAAAAAACCAAAACAAAAAAATTTCCCCCCCTTTTTTTTAAAAAAAAAAAAAAAAAAAAAACCAAAAAAAACCCCCCCTTTTTTACCCAAAAGGGAAAAAAAAACTTTCCCCCAACCTTCCAAAAAAAAAAAAAAAAAAGGGGGCAAAAAATTTGGGGGTTTTTTCCCCCTTTTCCCTTTTTTTTTGGGGGGGGGCCCAAAAAAAAAAAAAACCCCCCAAAAAAAAAGGGGGTGAAAAAAAAGGGGGAAAAAAGGGGTTTTAAAAAAAAAAACATTCCCCAAAACCTTTTTTAAAATTAAAAAAAAAAACCGAAGTTTTTTTTAAAAAAAAAAAAAAAAGGGGCCCCGGGGGAAAAAAAATTTTAAACCCCCCTTTTTTAAAAAAAAAAAAAACCCCCCCCTTTTTTTAGGGTTTTGGGGGAAAAAAAAAATTTAAAAAAAAAAAAAATTTTTAAAAAAGGAAAAAAAAAGGGGGAAAAAAAAAATTTTGCAAAAAACCCCAAAAAAAGAGAAAAGGGGGGAAAATTTTAAAAGGTTTTTTTTAAAAAAAAAAACCCCAAAAAATTTTTTTTTTAATTCCAAAACTTTTAAACAAAAAAAAAAATTTTTTTTTTAAAAAAAAAAATTTTAAAAAATTTTTATTAAAAGGAAATTTTAAAAAACCTTTTAAATTTTTTTTAAAAAAACCCCCCCCGGGTTGGAAATTTTCCCGGAAACCCCCCCTTTTTTTAGAAAAAAACCCCCCAAAAAAAAAAAACCTTTTTTCCCCCCGCCTTTTTTTAAAAAATTTTTTTTTAAAAAGGGGAAAAAAAAAAATTTTTGGGGTTTTTTTTTCCCCCCTTTTTTTCCTTTTTGGGGGGGAATTTTTAAAAAAAAAAAAATCCCGGGGGCCCCCCTTTTTAAAAAACCCCTTTTTTGGTTTTTTTAAAAAAAAAAAAAACAAATTTTTTTTTTTTTTAAAAAGGGGGGCGGAAACGGAAATTAAAAAAAAAAATTTTTTTTTTTAAAAAATTTTTTTTTAAAAAAAAAAATTTTTAAAAAGGTTTTTTGCCCCCCTTTTGGGCCCGGTTTTAAAAATTTTTCCTTTTAAATTTTTAAAAACCGGGGGGTTTTTTGGGGGAAAAAAAACCCCCAAAAAATTTTTTAAAAAAAACAGAAGGTTTTGGGGGTTTTTTAAAAAAATTTTTTCAAAAAAAAGGGGGTTTAAAAACCCCCCTTTTTTTTTTTCCCCAAAATTTAGGAAAATTTTTTTTTTTGGGGGAAAAAAAAAGGGTTTAAAAATTTTTAATTTTTTCCCAAAGGGAAAAAGGGGGGTTTTTTTTTTTTGGGAAAAAAATTTCCCTTTTTTTTTTTAAAATTTTTTTTGGGAAAACCCCCTAAAGGGTTTTTTAAAAAATTTAAAAAAAAAACCCTGGGGGTTAAAAATTTTTTTTTCCCCCCCACTTTTAAAGGGGTTTTTTCCCCCCCGGGTTTAAAAAGGGGTTTTTTTTTTAAACCCTTTTAAAAAATTTTGGAAAAATTTTTTTTAAAAAGGGCCCCCTGGCCCGGTTTAACCCTTTTTTTTTTAATTTTTTTAAAAAAAATTTTTTTTTTTAAAAAAAAATTTTGGGGGGGGGGGGCCCCCCAAAAAAAAAAAAGGGGGGTTTTAAAAAAAAATTTTAAAAGGTTTAAAACCTTAAGGTTTTGGGGCCCCGGGCCCCCCTTTGGGAAAACCAAACCTTTTTTCTTTGGGGGGGAAAAATTTTTTTTTTTGGGGGGGGGCCCCCCCAAGGGTTCAAGGGGGCCCCCCCCCGGGTTTTTTTTCCCCCCAAAATTTTTTTTTTAAAAAACCCCCGGGAAACCAAAAATTTTGGGGGGCCTTTTTTTTTTAAAAAATTAAATTTCCCCCTTTTGGGGGGGGGGAAAAAAAATTTTTTTTTTTTTTTGGCCCGGGGCCCCCCCCTTTTAAATTTTTCCTTTTAAAAAAAAGGGGGGCCCCCTTTTTTTCCCCCTTTTTCCCAATTTTAAAAAAACCCCCCCCACCCCTTTTTTAAAAAAATTAAAACCCCAAAAAAAGCGGAAAAAAAATTTTTCCCTTTTTTTTCCGGGGTTTTTTAAACCCCCCCCTTTTGGGGGTTTTTTTCCCCCCAAAAAAAACCCCCCAAAAAAAATTTTTTAAACCCCCCAAAATTTTTTCCTTTAACCCCCCGGGGTTTCCCCTTTTAAAAATTTTTCTCCCCCCCCCCCCCAAAAAAACCCCCAAACCCCTTTGGGGCCCCCCCCCCCCAAAAAAAAAAACCCCCCCCCCCAAAAAAAAACCCCAAATTTTTTTTTCCCAAAAAAAAAACCTTTTTTAAAGGGGCCCCCCCTTTTTTTTAAACCCCGGGCCCTTTTAAAAAAAAAAAAACCCTTTCCCTTTTTAAAAAATTTAAAAAAAAATCCCCCCCCCCCCTTTTTCTTTTAAAGGAAAAAATTAAAACCTTCCCCAAAAAAAAAACCCCCCCCAAAAAAAAATTTTTTTAAAAAAACCCCCAAAAAACCCCCCCTTTTTTTTTTTAAAAAAAAAAATTTTTTTTTAAAAAGGGAAACCCCCCGGGGGAAAAAACCCCCCTTTCCCCCCAAAAAAAATTTTTTCCCCTTTTTTAAAAAAAATCTTTTTCCCCCCCCCCCCAAATTTAAAAACCCCCCCCCCCCCCCCTTAAAAAAAAATTTGCCTTTTCCCCCCCCCCAACCCCCTTTAAAATTTTTTTTTAAAAAATTTTCCCCCTTTTCCCATAAATTTCCCTTTCCCCCCAAATCTTTGGGACAACCTTTTTCCCCCCCCCCCCCAAAAAAAAAAAAAAAAAAAACCAACCCCCCCCCCCCCTTTTCCCCCCCTCCAAAAAAAAAAATTTTTAAAAACCCCCCCCCCCCACCCCCCAAATTTCCCACCCAAAAACCCCCCCCCCCCCCAAATTTTCCCCCCCCCCCCAAAAATTTTTCCCAAAAGCCAAAAAACCCCCCTTTTTTAAAACCCCCCAATTCAAAAACCACCCTTTTTTTTCCCCTTTTTTTTTTTAAAAAAATTTTTCATCCCCCCCAAAAAAATTTTTTCCCCAAAAAAAAAACCCTTTTCCCCCCCCCAAAAAAAAAAACCCCCCCCCCCCCAAACCGCCAAAAAAAAACCCCCCCCCAAAAAACCCCCCCCCCCCCTTTTTTAAAAAACCCCCCCCTTTTTTTTTTCCCCCCAAAAAAAACCCCCCAAAAAAAAAAAAAAAACCCCCCCCCCCTTTCCCCCCCCCCCCCAAAAAAAAAAACCCCCAAAAACCCCAAAAAAACTTTCTTTTTTCCCCCTCCCCCAAAATTCCCCCAAAATTTTTTTTTTAAAAAAACCAAAAAACCCCCCAAAAAACCCCGGGTTTTTTCCAAAAAATTTTTTTAAAAAAACCCTTTTAAAAAATGAAAAAACCCCCCCCCTTTTTAAAAAAGGGCCCCCCCAGGTTTTTTTAAAAAAATTTTTTTTCCCCCCCCTTTTCCCCCCTTTTTTCCTTTTCCCCCCCCCCAAAAAAACCCCCCCCCTTTAAAAACCCCCAAACCCCCCCCTTTTTCCCCCCCAAAAAAAAAAACCCCCCCCTCCAAAAACCCCCCCCCCTTCAAAAAATTTTTTCCCCCCCCCCCCCTTTCCCCCCCCTTTTCCCTTTTTTTCCCCCCCAAAAAAAAAAAAAACCCCCCTTTTAAAAAAAAAATTCCCTTTCCCCCCCCAAAAAACCCCCCAAATTTTCCATCCCCCCCCACCTTTTAAAAAAAAAAAAAAAATTTTTTCCCCAAATTTTTTTTTCCCCCCCCCCTCTTTTTTTTTCCCCCCCCCTTTTTCCCCTCCCTTTTTTTTCCCCAAACCCCCCCCAAAAAAAACCCCCCCCCAAAAAAAAAAAACCCCCCCCTTTTTTGGATAAATTTTTTTTTTTAAAGCCCCTTTATTTTAAAAATTTTTAAAAAAATTTTAAAAAACCCCCCTTTTTTTTTTTTTTTTTTTTTAAAAAACCCCTTTTTTTTTTTTAAAAAGGAAGACTGATCTCTCAGTGCAACTAAACTTCATTATTATCGGTAGTGACCTAAAAACTCCACAGCCGGGTAAGACCTAAGCTGAACTACACAATACTTCCCCCCACACTCTGATGCTTACACACACACACAAAATCACACACACACCCCTACACACACAAAATCACACACACACCCCTACCTTACTCACTCTGCACTGTGCGATGTCAGCATCTGCGCCTGGACCGTTCTTAAAGAAAAACGCCCAAAAAACTTTAAATTTTAAATTAAAAGGTGAACTAGGCAAAACAAACTTCTGAACAGAGTCTGCCAACACGCTGATTACACTCCACGTGTTTTTTTTTTTTGCGTTCCGAAGCAAGCACAACCGCCAACTTGAAGGGTGCTACACGTTTCTGTGAAGAAAGGTAAAAGAAGGTATGGTCCCAAAGACAGCAGATGTTCAGCGTGCTCCCACAGACAATATACAGTCTGAACAGCCCAAGACAGCTGTGATATCAATACTAACATGCAGTACGCTAGCACTGTGTTACGGGGAAACCAGAAGCTCAATCCAAAGCCCCTAACAACTAGCCTGCTACAGGTCTGAAAAGGCATTGAGTTCATTTCTTGCCCCAGTCATCACATTCAGAAAGTAAAAAAAGTAAAAAAATACCACGTTTTAATAGGAAGTCATTCACTAGTGGAGAATTTATACACTGAAAAACGTCACCGCAAAATGAAAGCTAACGCTAAGATTTACAGGAACCAGCAGTACAGGGTTAAAAGCTGATGTATCAAAATACTTAATTTGCTGCATAACAAACACAAGAAATGTAGCACAGGAAAGCTGCCAACACTGCACAATGAGAGCTACCGTGAAATCAAAAGCTAAAAGCAGTAACGCCAAAAAAAAAAACGAATCCTGCAATACTTCCAATCAGCAAACACTTCAACCACTAACACAACGCAACAAAATACTAACGACTCACAACTACAGCATAAAGACACATTAAACATATGCTAACAAGAAATAGATATCAACATCGTCCGGAATTTTAATTACAAACAACTTTGATAGTTTTTAAAATAAAGTTTACTCACCAGTTTAGCAGATCCTGGAAAATAAGACGATACGAGCAGAGCTTCCCACAACAGGTTCCTTTAGCAAAATACTGCCTACTAGAAACCGCAACAGGAAAAGAACTTTCCCTACATCTTGCAGCTTTATTTGAGGACTTCAAGGCTGGGGAAGGACAAGGCAGCTGTAACGTCACAGAATGGGTGGGTTTGATTGTTTGAGCCGGCCATGGTGATGTCACTTTGTGGGGAGGAACTGTTTACAAAAAAAAAAAATAGCAATACTGCCAGGCCACGATGACGTGAGTAATTGGGAGACAACTGCAAGTTTGTCGCAAACGCGAGAGAATGTTTTATAAACGGAAACAATCACTGTACGCTACGGTAGGCTTGTTTGTGAAAAGTCAGGGGAATTAAAATGTTGTAAACGACGCTTTGTTGTTCCTTGATGCAGGAATGTGTAAATAGGGATGAAAAACGCAGGGAAGTTGAGGAAATCAGTTTAAAAAGCCGTTGTACTCCTTTAAGCAACCAAGTGTTTTTATACCTCCCATCAATCCTTTATTAGAGGCATTTGAGAAGGCCTGCATGAGAGATTTACTTGAAATGTTTAAAGATTGTTCTGCTACTAAAAAACATGATTTTATAACTTGAGTAAAACAGAGGTTAATGCGTTGAATAGTTTGCAAATGAATGCAAAAATTGTCATCAGACAAGCAGACAAGGGGGGGGGGTGCTGTAGTTGTTTTGGACAAGGTTTATTATAGTGATAAGATGCTAGTTATGCTCAGTGACATCTCTACCTGTCATTTTTTGACTGGTCCAGAACTCAGTAAGTTGATACAGAATGTTCATAGCGATTTATATGATCTTTTAATGAGTGATGTTATCAGTGGCGATTTTTATAGATATTTTTTTATTGAAACTCCTAGTATTCCTACCATTAGGGGCCTGCCTAAAGTGCATAAGAGTAAAGTGGATCCACCCCTTAGGCGTATAGTATCTAGTAAAGCCTGGTTAACTGAGCCCCTTTCCATTTACATAGAAAAACAACTCAGGGAGCTGGTCAATAATACTGATACCATCGTAAGAGATACACAGCACTTTCTGGAAAGTGTGTCTTTATATACCCATTCAGAGAAATATAAACCCACAGTTTTATTTGCGACCCTTAATGTTAACACCCTATTTACAGCTATTCTCAATGATGATGGCTTGGATTATATCAGATTGTTTTTGAATAGCAAGGGAGTACCCACTGACTGCATCCTGAGATACACCCTTTTATTGGATTTAATTTTGAATAATAATGTTTTTCTTTTTGAGGATAAATATTATCTACAAATAAGGGGGTGGCGATGGGTACCCCCCATACGAATTTGCACGCAAATTTGGTAATGGCCCATTGGGAATTGGAATATAGATGTTCTTCATGTTTTATTGTTGCAGTCATCACACTTGCGTTATCTGCCTGCAGGTAGCCCTCAGTTGGCCTGAATACCAAAGACTTAGTATTTCTGCGTCGGATGCTGTTGCTCCAGGACTGGCGTCTGGTCATCAGGGGTATAAAAACAGGCAGCCAACGCCATTGCATCAGTCTTTCTTGAAGAGGAGCCGAAAACAGAAGCAGTTCGCAAGTGCCGGTCGGTCGCTACCTGAATTTTGTTTACGAATTTAATAATCCTGAAGACTTCTAAAGCCAAGTACCCTGTTGGGGCTCCTTTTTTCTTGCTCTAACCAATGTCAGAAAAAGTTAACAGTTGTCTTGCCTGTGGAAATGAAATGCCTCACAGAGATTTTCATTCTTACTGCTCACCTGTTTAGGCCCAGACCACGACATCCCTCTGTGTCAGTTTTTTGCCTTATTCAATGCCCGAACCATTCGTCATCGGTCTCTCTGTCACTAAATTCTTTTGCTCTCGATCTCCATATTCTGAAATGGCTTCGATAAGCCATCCGACTACTGATATTCTGAAAAAACATAAATATAAAGACAGAGACAGACCGCATAGGTCCAAAACTGCAGATGATGCTTCCATTAAGCTTGTCGCCAGTCCACCGGTACTCAGTGAGGCATTTTCGCAGCCCCTGATGCCTGCTTCAATGGATTTGCAGGCCTCTACTGAGACCCATTTGGAGTCCGGTATGCCACAAGACTCTCCATCGACTATGGAACCTGCAGATGTCTCTACCTTGGATGAGTCCGGAGCCGCTGAGCTGGCACCGGCTTTTGAGGCAGTTATTCACTCAACCTATGTTCGACTCAAACCGACGACGACTTTTTTAACCAAAACTGCTGAGTTTCTTAGGCCCAGAGTACGCACTACGCCTAGAAAACCAATGACCAAAGTGCATGCACCTGCTCCCATGCCACAAAAACAAATACTTAGAATGGCTGAAGACCTTATCACGCTGATTAGGGGAAGTCAGCCTTTCCTTGCTAAGAGACAGAGTCCAGTTCCCTTCAGCTTCTACAGACCAGGAGTCCAATGACTCTGAAATTTGTGATTATGAAGACATGCCCTTATCTGCTTATGAGGATTCAGATGCAGAGGAATCCATTCCTTCTGCCTCCCCTCCGGAGGATTTTTCTTTTGGTGAAAGCTTGCATACCTTACGAGAGCATCTCCACTGGGAATGCCAAGACTATCCTCAGTCCAAAAAAAGACTCAGATAATTTCTAGAGCTGCCTCAACACAGGCCCTTAGCAATACCCCCTGTCCTGGATGTTGTGGATGATGTTTTTATGGAATCCAGTATTATCACTTATCTCTGACAGTGAAATTCTCCCACCAGGCTATAACATATATCGCTCAGATAGATATCCAAAAAAAGGTGGTGGAGTCGCCATCCTCCATTCTAACAACCTCAATCTGTCACCACTTCACATAACAGTCCCCAATTTCCAGCCAGCAGAACTTTATACTCAATTGCCACCTCAACCCTCATAAGAAAATAGCTATTGCTTCCATCTATATCCCGCCTGGAAACCATCTAAACACTCTTGAAAACATACTGTCCTGGTTTTCCCATAACATAACTTATGAAACCCTCATCTTGGGAGATGTCAACTTTAGACTGGTCCAAACTGAAAACTGACTCTCCCCAAAATAGTATTAACTTACACGGCTTCCATCAACTCATATCATCTCCCACCCGACTCCATAGAAATACATATTCCAGCTCCATAATAGACTGGATACTTACCAACTGCCCCCACCATTACCACAACCCTATTACTCTACCAGACCAACTTAGTGATCACCTCCCCACCTTTGTCCTCAGATTCAACACCCAACCCCCCAAACATCATCTATATCGGGACTGCCGTACACTCACCAATTTTAATCTAACACAATTCAATTCAAATCTATCTTCCATTGACTGGTCCTTCCTAAAAAATATCCCACTAGATGAGGCAGTCAGCAGCTTTAATAACATCTTCCTGAATACCTTTAACTCCCTTGCTCCTTCTAGAAGAATTTGAATAAAACCCAATCACGCCCCATGGCTCTCCAAACAAACTAAGTCCCTCATGCTCAACAGAGATAAAGCCTGGAAAGCCTAGACCAAAATCAAAGAATTATCCCACCTTCACCACTACAAGCACCTCCGATACCTTACTAAGAAACAAGCCAATGCAGATAAAAAGTCCTTCTACAACTCTGGCCAACTGACTTACAAATCAAACCCTCAGAAATTCTGGACTACAATAAACAGAATCCTGGCCTCGGGCCATCCATCAACACCCAGCCCCTTCCCCAACACAAACCCTCTAGACACAGCTACCCTTCTTAACAATTACGTTATCAATACTATTCAGTCACTCATCCCATCAAACTGTAAGACTACACCCCTGTCTACCCCACCCAGCCTACCTGACAATCTTGCATTCTCACTACACCCTGTCTCCACCTCCTATATAAGATCTCTTCTTTATAAACTCAAACCCTGTTCCTCCTCCACTGATAATCTACCACCTACCTTCCTCAAACTAGCTGCAGACACCATAGCTTACCCAGTGTCCATATTTAATTAACAGATCTATACAAGAATCCACTGTCCCCACTCTCTGGATATCCTTTTTCACCATTCCTCTGCACAAAGGTGGCAATTCTACTGACCCTTCTAATTACCGACCCATAGCCATCCTATCCCCCTCTCTAAGATTCTTGAAAAATGTGTCCACTCCCAACTACTCAACTACCTGCTCCAACATAATCTCCTCACCCTCCACTCAACATGGCTTTCGTCCTCACCACAGCACAACTACTGCCCTACTATCCTTTACCCATACCATTGCTGATGCCCTGGACAAAAATAAACTTCTATCCTGTCTCTTCCTTCACCTCTCAAAAGCCTTTGATACAGTCTCACATCCCCTACTGCTATCAAAACTTGATAATCTTAACCTATCTACCTCCACCCTTACCTGGTTCTCTAGCTACTTAACTCACAGGAAACAATCAGTAAGATGGCTCTATTCCACTTCTCCTTTTATACCTGTTCCAACAGGAGTTCCCCAGGGCTCCATCTTGGGACCCCTCCTCTTTAACATCTTCACTAATGACCTCCACACATCTTGTAAACAATCTTCCCTCATCCAATATGCTGACAATTCTACCCTCATATGTATCTCTGACAGCATATCCGAACTTCATACTCTTACCCAACAGACCTTCCTCTCTACTGAACAGTGGCTAACCAATAACCTACTGATCCTCAACCCCAAAAAGACCAAACTATTACTTTTTCTTCCCCACTCTCTGTCTTACCACAAATCCACCTTTAATATCACTTTTTCAAATAACACTATCAAACCTGGAACCCAAACTAAACTTCTAGGAGTCATTATCGATGATGAACTGAAGTTTAATACACACTTACTTCACAGTATAAAAAAGACTCGCCAGAAACTAGGTCTTCTATATCGTAACAAAAGATGCCCAACATCCAATGCTAGACTATCCCTTGCCCAAGCTTTTCTCCTTCCCTCCCTTCTTTATGCTGCCCCTATATTATACCATATCCAAACTACTACCTCAAACAAACTTCAACAAACATACCATAAGATAGCTAGATTTGTTACAAACTCACCATATAATGCACACCACTGCCTGTCCCTTAACTCCCCACTTATTGCAGCTGTCTCAACTTCAAATGCTACATTCCCTTCTCTACAAACATACATTCTGCCCTAACCTCTCTTCTCTCATCTCAATCTATTCTCCTCCCCTTACTCTTCGTACCTCTAACCAACTGCTGCTACAAACCCACCAACCCAAAAAAACTATCGGCAAATACCTCTACAAATTCTCCATTGCCCAAACCTGGAACAAACTTCCCAGGGACATCTGTTCCATCATTCACCCATCCCACTTTAAAGAAAAACTCAAGGCTCATCTACTAAAATCTGTCCTTGCCAAGCCCCAACTTGATAACTTTCCCCATACCCTATGTCATTCCCCCCTTTTTTTCTTAAACTGTTTTTGACCAAATCAAGCCTTTTTTTTCTCCCCAAATCTCTGATACCTGCACTGACAAAACAAACCATTAATGTAAATATGAAACTACACTGCTACCTGTAATATAATACAGGTATACTGCCTTTAATTTTCTTCTTTGATTTGTCTAACATATATATTGTGAAACCAATTTGTTCATATTCAACACTGTATAACTTTTTTTCTCTTTTTTAGGTATTATCATCTATTTGTGTAAACTGTGCTTGTAAAAGACCTACTTAGTGATTATATAACCTCTATTGTAAACTGCTGCATTTCTTGGAGCTTTTCTCCTCGGGTCTCCACTGAAAATGGGTCCCAAGCCCAGTTGGACTAACCCGGTTAACAAATGTCAATAAATAAATAAATACTCCTGACATTTTACCTACTGCCCCTAAGAAACCCGACCGGTACTACAGAGTACCTGACACTCACAAATTTCTTTTCAAGAATCTTACTGCTGACTCAGGGATCTCTTCCTAGGGGCCTAAAGGTGTCAAGGCTACTACAGCCAAGAATCCCACCCCTTTGGACAGGGATTCCAGAGCTTTGGACAGATGGGGGGTAAGTTTGGACAGATGGGTTAAGAAGGTATATACCTCTGCAACTCTTGCTATTGGGGCATTGAATGGTCAGTTTTACATGCTGAAGTACCAGCAACATATTGTGGAACTTATTAAAGAAAAAGTGGCAACCTTTTCAGACTGTGCAGAAAATGAAGAATTGCAGGAGCTTATGCACTCTGTAAGTCAAGTCAGCAGCCATACTTTGCAGTGTGTCTTTGACGCCCCAGAAGCATCTTGCTGGGCAACTGTCACTGGCTCTGTACTGAGAAGACATGCTTGGCTGAAGGAGCAGACCTTGTCAGACCATGTAAAATCAAAGTCACTAGACGGTCCTTTGAATAAGGACTGTTTGTTTGGCACCAAAGCAGAAGAGGTTCTTAACAAGATGGAAGAAAAAGCTAAGTCTATGCAGACTGTTAAAGAATTATTACAAGTGCAACCCCCTAGATTCAGTAGACATTGTCCTTCCAAACACTTTTATTTTATTTTACATTTGTTGACCGGGCTAGTCCAGCTGGATATATGTCCATTTTCAGTGGAGGCCCGGGGAGAAAAGCTCCACAAATTACAACAACATAAAAGGTCAAGACAAAGACAATAACAGTATAATTTGGTACATAAGTTTTAACAATTATAGTACAAGCCTAAGATTATATATTTTATATTTCAGTAGGAAAAAGGAAACATTTATCTAAGAATAGATGAATAAGACTAATACATTTGTATTAGAAATGGTGTAGTACAAATCTTTATAACATATTACAAAATTAGATACACCTAGTAATTTATGATGAGATAATAAGGTCTCACAAAAACCTAAGAAAGAAAAACACTGGAGATCAATAGAGTATAGAAGAACAGCAAACAAGGATGGATTTCTAGTGTTATTTAACACATAGGTTGTGATACTATATGAAGGTGTTTGATCATTCCACAGTATATACTTATTTACATGAGAAAAAATCCTAAGGAAGGTTAAGCTCACTAAAAATTAGTGAGACAACACAAGATCATGATCATGGGAGGCTAGGAATTGTGGGAGTCTAGTTAATAGTTAGGTACTTAGTCTGGGTTAACACAGGGGCATAGCCAGTGTGATTTGAGGTAGGGTTTAAGCTTGCTTTTAAATAAGCTGACAGAGGATATTGAGGTTAGCTGGCTTGGGAGGATGTTCCAGGCTTTACCTACTGTATTGGAGAACAAAGTGTCACCAGCTAAGTTGTTGGATTTTGATATTTGTACAAGTAGGTTATTAGCTGAGCATAAGGTCTTGAGGTTATTATAGGGGATGACTAGGGATATAAGTATGGGTGTGTTTTGAGGTAAATACAAGATCTTATGGGCTACTATTAATTGATTGAAAAGTATTAAATTTGGCAGCTCGAACCATCCTAACTAATTCAGATTGATTCAGTGATGAGTTCTATAGGAGGACCCAGCTGCAAATCTGGCAATATTGTTGTAGGAGGATGTAAGTTTACTCAGATTACTTCTACATATTTTGGTATAGATAGGGGAGGCATAGAGCAAGGTAGAGATGAGGTGGGTACGAGCAATAGTAACCGTGGCTGGAGGTGTAAGAAAGGGTTTTATTCTGTAGAGGGAACCTAGTTTCTTGTTTACTATTTTTATGGTGTTATTAATGTGAGGTTCAAAGGACAAGTTGTTATCTATTAGTACCCCGAGTAGTTTGGTGGTTGGTTCAGGAGATATTATAGTTCCATCATTTGAAGTAATAGTAAAGTTAAGTGGGGAGGTAATGCGGGTGGGGGTAAATAGTAGCATTTTTGTTTTTTTGGGGTTAAGGATAAGACGTCTTTGTAGGAGCCAGTTTACAACTGTACTAAAGGTCATTTGGGTTAGTGACTGAAGTTCTGATTGAGAAGCAGCAGCGCATATGAGTGTGGAGTCGTCAGGGTATTGGATACAGTCAGCTTGAGGAATTACAGAATGAAGGTCATTTGTAAAGATGGAGAAGAGTAATGGGCCTAATATAGATCCTTGCGGGACCCCTAGAGTGACTGGGACGTGGGAAGATAAAGGATTTTCCCATAGTACAGCCTGTTGTCTGTTATGTAGGTATGATTGGAACCACTGTATAGTATGGTTGTCCAATGACAGGTTTTTGAGTGCGTCTATAAGGAGGTGGTGATTCACCATGTCAAATGCTTTGGACAGGTCATTAAAAACAGCTGAGGATAGAGTATCAATATTACGATTACTGTTAATATGGTTAGTGAAGGATAAGAGAGCAGAGGTGGTGCTATGAAATGGTCTAAAGCCATGTTGACAGGGTGCTAATAAATTGTGATCGAGTAGGTAGGTTAACAGTTGTATGTGAATACATTTCTCCATTATTTTTGCCAAAGGAGATAGAATAGCTATGGGCCTATAATTGGACAACTCTTTGGAGTTACCGCCCTTATGGAGGGGAATTATGTGAGAGACTTTCCAGATTAGGGGAATAGATCTTTCAGAAATAGTTCTGTTAATGAGGATGGATATGGGGTAGGTTAGCAGCTTTTTGCAGGTATTCTGCAGGTAATTTATCAGCAGAGAGAGTAGTGGGTTTAAGTTTCTGTATGAGGTTACAGATAAGTGAAGTGGGCACTGGCTGAAAATGAAATTGATGAGAATTATTGGTAAAGGTTGTGGCAGAGCCTGGGATGCTAGGGGATAGCTGGTTGGCTAGGGATTGTATGGTTTCAGTGAAAAAAGTATTAAATGAGTCAGCTATTTGGATGGGATTGTTGTGATCAGAGCCAGAGTTAGAGGGAGTACTTGAGCATCCAGGGTGTAGGAGGTTATTGATACCTCGCCAGAATTTTTGGGGATTATTTTGGTTGGTTTGTTGTAGTTGGTAGTAGTAGTTTCTTTTATCGGCTAATATGGCTTTTTTTGTTTCATTTCTTAGCTGTCTGAATTGCAGGTGGTCTGAGGAGCTTTTTGTTGAGCGCCATTTAGCCCATTGTTTATTTCTTTGGAGGATTTTTTGTTTGGTCGTTTTGGTGAGCCCACGGTGCCGGTTTGGTTCTAATTCTAACTTTGCGTAATGGGGCATGGCTGTCTAAAATGGTTAGAAATTTAGAGTTAAAGTATTTCACGGCATTATCCTGATTAGACAGGGTATTGGTCCTTTCCAGCCCCCTCCAGGCCTTCTCAAACCAGACCCAGGGAAAGCAGACCACCCCAGACTTCAGTCTCAGGGTATGCAGAGATCTAAGCAGGGAGTGGTAAGCCACCTCCTTACGGAAAAAGCTCACAATGACTTCTTTACTCCACTCCCCAGCCCTGCCCAATTGCTTGTGCCCTTGGGAGGAAAACTTGCCCTTCATGCAAAAAACTGGATGTCCATCACTCAGGACCGGTGGGTCCTCAACATTGTATCCCAGGAGTACAAATTTTATTTCCATTCACTGCCAACTTCAAGCGGGTTTCCAGACCTTCCTCCAATCCAGTGGGCACAGGCTCAAAGCCAAATACTTTCCCTGCTCAGTATCAGAACTATTCAGCTGGTTCCAGTAGAACAGAGGGGTCAAGGATTCTACTCCAAACTCTTCCTGGTACCCAGGAAAGAGGGCTCTTGGAGCCCAATCCTGGATCTTTCCATTCTAAACACCTTCCTGGTGGTACCAAAATTCAAAATGCTTACACTGCAACAGCTTCTTCCTGTGCTGCCCATGGAGGCCTGGTTAGTCACCCTAGACTTAAAAGATGCCTATCTGCATATCCCCATAAGGGAATCATGCAGGAAGTCTCTACGTTTCAGGGCAGGGTCTATGCATTATCAGTTCTCTGCACTTCCCTTTGGCTTATCTACTGTGCCCAGAGTATTCACAAAATGCCTTGCTCCAGCCATTGCATATTGCAGGCAGGGAAATATCCAAATTTACCCATACTTGGAAGACTGCCTGATTCAGGCAGACAGTCAGGAATTGCTGCTGCACCACCTGACATTTGTGAAAAACCTTCTCACTTGGGGTACACCATCAACGAAAAGAAATCAAAACTGGTACCCAGTCAAAAGATTGTATTCCTGGGAGAAAACTTGGACACAACTTCCCAGATGGCATTCCTCACCTTAGAAAAACAAGTCTATCTGACAGAGACTACTTCATACCAATGGCCACCAGAACCCAGCTATCTGCAAGAAAAATACTGCAAGCCCTAGGGTTCATGGCCTCAAGTATACTGCTGATTCTATGTGCAAGACTGCATATGAGGAAACTCCAGTGGTGCTTAAAAAGTTTTTGGTGCCAACATTCTCAGGACCTGGAAACAGTCATTCCTATCATACCCTGTCTAAGGACAAGAGTTCCTCTGGTGGGCAGAAGCATGCAATCAAAACAAAGGGACTGCCATTTACTCAACCCCAAGCAGCCCAGACCCTAACCACAGGTGCATCAGACTATGCTTGGGAAGCACACACATGGACGGAGTATGCATTCAGGGCCACTAGAGTCCAAGTCAAATTCATCTGCACATCAACCAAAAAGAGATGCTAGCTGTACAGAATGCCCTGATACCTTTCAGATCTCTAATCTTTCCATGACAAATGTTGATGTTGATTCCTGACTGTGTGGAAAATAAAGAATTACAGGATTTAATGCATTCTGCTGAGCAAGTTGGAAAACATACTTTGCAATGTGGTTTTGATTCATTGATTCATTAGAGGCCTCTTGCTCTGTTACTGGGTCTGTGCTCAGAAGGCATGCTTGGCTTAAGGAGCAATCTTTGCCTCATCGTGTTAAAGCTAAATTGTTGGATGCTCCTTTAAATCAGGACCGCCTGTTTGGCAACAAGGCTGAGGAAGTTCTTAAAAAGATGGAAGATAAAGCTAAATCTATGCAAACCGTTAAAGATTTTTTACAAGGTCAGCCTGCTAGATTTAGTAGGCACTGGCCCTCTAAGCAAAAACCCCAGGTTTCAGTCCCAGGGGACACACAGAACTAAGCAGGTGGGGGCCTCCACTTACAAATCTGGCAATAGTAAGACTCCCCCCTATGATAAACTGTCTCAATGACTTATCAACTGACTGCCCCTTTGGGGGGAAAGATTGCTCTTAATGCAAAGAATTGGGAACTCATTACCCAGGACAAATGGGTTTTAAATATAGTGTCCCAGGGATACAGATTTCACTTCCACACTTCGCCAACACCAAGCGGCTGGCTGGACCTACCCCCAAATCAGTGGGCAGAGGCCCAAAAACAAGTACTTTCTCTCTTAAGCATGGGGGCTATTCAGCTGGTACCAGAAGAGGAAAAGGGACAAGGTTTCTACGCTAGACTTTTCCTGGTACCCAAAAAGACAATTCATGGCGTCCTATCCTGGACCGGTCTACTCTAAACACCTTTTTGGAGATTCCAAAATCAAGATGCTGACTCTTCACTAATTACTTCCTATGCTAGGCAAAGATGCCTGGTTGGCAACACTAGATTTAAAAGAAGCATACCTGCACATCCCAGTCAGGGAATCTTGCAGAAGATACCTATGCTTCAAAGCAGGCTACACGCACTCTGCATTGCCCTTTGGCTTATCTACTACACATTCACAAAGTGCCTAGCTCCAGTTATTGCATTTTGCAGGCAAAGAAATATTCAAATATACCCATACCTGGACGATTGTCTAATTCATTCAGAAAACCAGGACATACTTTTGAATCATCTGGCCTTTGTACAAAGGGTTCTAACTTGTCCGGGATACACCATAAATGAAAAGAAATCATGACTGGTACCCTGTCAACAAATTATATTCCTGGGAGCAAGCTTGAATACAACTTCCCAGATGGCTTACCTCATGCCAGAGAAACAAATTCATTTGACAACCTACTTCAAACAAGTGGCCACAAAAACCCTGCTATCTGCAAGACAAGTACTGTAGGCCTTGGGGTTCATGGCCTCCTGCATTCTTCTAATTACATATGCAAGACTGCATATGAAGAAACTACAGTGGTATTTAAAAAGCCTATGGTGTCAATATTCTCAGGACCTAGAAACAATGATTCCTATCATACCTTGCCTACGCCTAGAGTTCCTTTAGTGGGCAGAGGCCTGCCACCAAAACAAGGGACTACCTTTTACACCACCCCCTGCCACCCAAACCCTAACAACAGATGCATCAGACTCTGCATGGGGGGGGGGGGGCTCACCTGGCAGGGAAGCGCATTCAGGGCAAATGGAACCCAAGTCAAATGCACCTGCATATCAATCAAAAAGAAATGTTAGCTGTACAGAATGCTCTGACAGCCTTCAAGGACCACATTCTTCCAGGACAACTAATGGTAAAGAAGTACAACACCACTGTTATGTGGTACATAACCAGGGGGGTACACAGTCTTACCCCCTCTGCAGACTAGCCATAGCATTGTGGAACACAGCCTTGAACTACCAAGTGCACCTACAAGCTCAGTTCCTGCCAGGAAAGTTAAATACACTGGCAGACGGACTAAGCAGAAACCTCATGGACCCACATGAGTGGCAACTGGAACCAAGGACTTTCAACATGTTGACAAGCAAATGGGGAAGCCTAGATACAGACCTGTTTGCCTCTCCCCAGAACTACTAGTTGGACAAATTTTGCACAAGGACTCCCCACAAATTAGCCTGGAAAGTGGATGCTCTGTCCTTCAGCTGGAAAAACCTATCAGTTTATGCCTCCCCCCCCTCTGCCTTTGCTCTCCAAAGTACTACTAAAAATCAAACAGGACAAACCAAGGATGATTTTGATTGCTCCAGACTGGCCGCACCAACACTGGTACCCCCTTCTGCGCAGTGTGTCATGGTTATCTCCATGGCACCTGCCTCAGACTCCTTACCTGCTGTCTCAGCAGGAGAACCAGATTCTACACCCTCAGCTTCTAACACTGAACCTTGCAGCCTGGCTAATTACTTAATATTTCCTTTACCATCCCTCAGCAAACCGGTGATGGATATTTTAGAGGCAAGGAGGCCTAGTACTAGAAAATCTTATGCTGAAAAATGGAAAAGATTCTGTGCCTGGAACCAATCTCAAGGGATGAGCACAGCAGTGCCCAATTTATCTCAGATTTTGCAATACTTAACTGAGGTGCTTCACAAGGGCCTGTCTTTTTCCTCCCTTAAAATCCATGCCTCAGCCATTTCAGCTCATTATAACACAGAACCTCCCCTCTTCTCTCATCCATTGCTCAAGCAGTTCCTCAGAGGAGCTAAAAATTTGAGACCACCCAGGAGAGCTCCAACCCCAGCCTGGGACCTTAACTTTGTCTTGGAGAAACTCACTTTACCTCCTTTCCAGCCAGCTGCTACTGCAGACTTAACATTTCTTTCTTGGAAAACAGCTTTCCTTTTCGCAAGCACTTCAGCTAGAAGGGTATCTGAAATACAGGCCCTTATGGCAGTGGAGCCTTTCATCATCTTTCATGTGGACAGGGTGTCCCTCAGAACCAATCCATCCTTCATGCCCAATGTGGTATCCAGTGTGGCTCTTAATCAGTCCATTCATTTGCCAACCTTCTTTCCCAATCCACAGAATAAAGGGGAATGAATACTGCATTCCTTAGATGTGCACAGACAACTTAGATTCTACTTGGACAGGACTAAACCTCAGAGGAAATCTGAACAACTGCTGGTGGCATTTGCTGCAGGGGCAGAGGGGAAGGCTATTTCAAAGCAAACCATTTCTAAATGGATAAGCCATTGCATTCATTTCTGCTATAAGCAACATGGAAAACCTATCCCCCAGGGGATCAGACCTCACTCCACCAGGGCTGCATCAACCTCTGCAGCCTTTCTCAGAGGCGTCCCTACCAGGGGCATCCTAGAAACTGCTATCTGGAGTTCTGTACATACTTTCACCAAGCATTATCATTTGCCAATTTTTTCTAAATCCAGAGCTGGCTTTGCCACTGCAGTCTTGCAGGGCCTTATAGCTGGCCCTAATGCTATCTAAATTCCTCTTCCCAACCATAGCTTTGGGAATCTACCCAAATGTAATGACTGCAACAGTGAAACACGAAGAACATAGTACAGTTGTATAGAGTTACCATAAATGTGGATGTTCGAGTGTATTCACTGTTGCAGTCCTGGTTACCCTCCCTCCAGCCCCCTAACTTTTTTTGGCTATACCTGTACTTTCATTTACTATTCTTAAAAGCCTTTTTGGTGTATTTGCTTTTTGTTGGAGGTATATCTTTGTACTTTTATATTTAATTGCTTACCATTAGGGGGCACTTGACATCTGGGGCAAGAAAAACTGATGTAATGGCATCAGCTGCATGTTTTATACCCCTGACGACCTAACATCATGAAAGAAGGGACAGCAACTGACGCAGGACCCAAGACTTTGTTAATCAAGCCAACTGAGGGCTACCTGCCAGCAGATAACCCAAATGTAATGACTGCAACAGTGAATACACTCGAACATCTACATTTATGGTAAGTGCACACAACTGTACTTCGTTTATTGTGGTGACAAGGTTTAGGTCCCTAGAGCGTGTAGCTCGGAAGGATTGGGATTTCTTTAAGTGGAGCATGTCCAACAGCTCTGGGTTTGACATAGCTTTGTATGTTAGGCAGAGATCACTTCTGAGTAGGCAATATGCGATGGAGTAAAGCTGGAGTTTTTTGAGACGGTCTGCGTAGGGCATCTGTTTGAGGCCAGTAATCGTCCTTGGAAGGTATTTATGTGGCCTTTCCAGTTGTTGTAGATGTCTTGTGAGGTACATACCAAAAGGGGCATTGTACTCTATAATGGGTCTAATGAGTTATGAGTAGAGGAGAACAATGACCTCTTTTTTTCCGGATGAGAAACCTTTTGTGATGAGGTGAGCCACATAGAAGGATTTCCTGACCACTGTGGCGATGTGATTATCAAAGGAGAGACTACTGTCCACCTGTGTCCCAAGGTCTCTTATCACACTTACGGCGTTAAGTAGACTACCACTTTTGTGGTAGTTCATGGGTACAGAGTTTTTACCAAAGGGGATGGCAATACACTTTTTGGCATTGAGCTTCAGGCCATGGCTTTGACACCAGGCATCTGTCTTATTGAGACCCTTTTGTAGTATGTTCACATTGTTAGGAGTTTTGGTTATGGCTCCTAGTTTGCAGTCATCTGCAAACTTTGTTAGCCAAAGACCTTCTGTGTTAGCCTGTACTTGAGAGAAGTAGATACCAAACAGGAGAGGACCCAGGACTGAACCCTGTGGTGCTCCACTTGTCACTGGTCTGAAGTCAGATTTGGAGTCTGCTACTTTCACAGTGCGGGTTCTGTCCATGACCCAGTTGGCAACCCATCTTGTGACATAGGGATTTATACCTAGTTTAGTGAGCTTATCTATAATTCCAGAGTTGGGGATGGTGTCAAAAGCCTTGGCGAGATCTAGATAAGCTGTGTGAACCACCTTACCCTCATCTGTGGGTTTGGTGACTGCTTCAAAGAAGTCACTCAGGTTTAGGAGACATGATCTGCCTTTTATAAACCCAAACTGGGTGGGGTCCAGAGTTTGGAGATTACCAATGTCTTTGTTTATGAGTTCCATGATGATACGTTCCATGGTCTTGCAGACCAGGGTCGTCAGGCAAATGGGGTGGTAGTTTCCGGGGTCTGTCATGGCTCCCCCTTTGTGGAGCGTCATTCAGTGGGCACAAAGCCTGAGGTGAGGCTATGATTGAACATGGTACTTGGGTAGTGTGCCAGTTCATTCTGTAGTTCGTGTAGAACGCAGCCTGGGATATTGTCAGGTCCCATGGATGCTGTGTTCTTGCTTTGGAGAGTGTGTTTTTTACCTGTACAGCAGTGATTACAGGAACTTTGCATTCTTCCGGTATAGAGATGGGCAAAGTTAGTACTGAACCTATCTGCCTGGATGTTGGCAATATCAGTTGGTGCTGTATATTTAGTGCCATTGTGCTGTAACTCAGAGCAGATCTGAGTGTTGCCATTGAGATTCGTGACATAGCTATAGAATGCTTTGTGGTTGTCTTTAGAGTCAGTGGCACTTTTGTTTTCATAACTAGCTTTGGAGGATTTTATGAGGGATATCAGCTTCTTACTGAGGTTGACCAGGGAGTTCCTCCAGTCATGGGATTTTACTCTTTTTTTGCAACAGTTTCTTTCTTCTGTTGTAGAGTTTGTTTATGGCAGAGGACCACCAGATTGGCTTTCTTTTTTTGGAGGATAGCATCTTAGTTTTATTAGGGATAGCATGATCCATGCACTCATGTAAGTGCTTATAAAGTGCATTTGTGTAGGATTCAGCAGTCGTACCTCTATTGTTCGTCTGTATGGGTGTCATGAAGTTTGCCACTTCCGTCTTAAGAAGTGTGAAGTTGGCTTTGGAGAGGTTTTTTATGGTGGTTTCCCTAATTTGGGGTGGGGGCGGGATGTGGATGTCTAGGGTGATTAGCTTGTGGTTGGATCTGACCAACGAGGACTTGACCTCTGGTGTGGAACACTGGTTGCCCATGTTGGTAATGTCCAGGTCTAGGATATTGCTGCCCATTGTGGGGGTGTGAATAAGTTGATCCAAGGTGATGGAAGTTATGAATTCCAGAAAACGTTGAGCAAAAGAGTTGTTACATGAGTTGTTTTCCCAGTTAATGGTGGGGTAGTTGAAATTGCCCATTATTAGGGTGTTGGGTTGTACCCTAATACTTTCCAGTGTATCAAGAAATGAGGAGTGGGCATCCTGGGGCATGGTGGGGGGTCTGTAGCGAGCTACAATTTGAATTGAGGTCTTGTCCAGAGTTAGTTGCACTTGCATAATCTGGGATGCATTATGCTGTGCAACTAACCTGGAGATGTGGATATCCTTAATGAATATGGACACGCCTCCACCTTTAGTGCTTCGTTCCGGGTTAGGTGGCCGAAAGGTGTGGTATGAATTTATAGCATGGTAATGCAGGGGTGCTCTCTGGAGCTTTGAACCAGGTCAGGTCTCTGTCACTGCACAGATGTCTATGTTCTCCATTTTAAGGAGTGCCTCGAGTGAGTGCTTTTTGAGGTTTAGACTTCTGACATTGAGTAGCATTACCCTCATATTTTGCTTGCTTGTTCCTGTTACGGTGGTGAATTTGTCATTTGAACTTTGCCTAAAAAAAGCACTGGAGAGATGGCAAGAGCCTTAGCCAGTATCTGGAATCGTAAGGGTGACAGGTGCAGGCTATCTCTGGCAAAGCATTGTGGTCTGTCGATCATGTCATCCCAGGCAGACAAATACTGGATCCCCTTAGAATGACACCAGAAGCTTAGCCAATTGTTGAAGTCAATCATTTTGTCCTTGTACTGTGGTTTCATTCTGGGTGATGGTAGGATGCTACTCAGGGCTAGGGTCATACCTGCCTGGGACGACATGATCGACAGACCACCTGGGCTGCAAGATCGGAGAGCTCCTCCATGTCTCTTTTGATGTAGTACATGGAGGTACATCTCGGGTCATTCACACCAACATGGACAATGACAGTGTCATATTTGTACTTGTTGTGGAGTGACCCGAGTGCATGCATTATGTGGCAGATCCTGGCACCTGACAGTAACTTTCTCCTTGTTTAGCCTGGTGAGTGGAACATCAGTGTGCCTGACTATAGAGTCACCTATGACTAGAGTGTTGAGTACGTTATGCCTTATGGGCTGTGGTTGAGTGGCACACTGAATTTGTGGGCTTTGTGTCATTTGGGTTGTGTTGGGGGGGTGGTGTTTGCTTGCGTTTCTGCCTTGGAGGTTCCTGATGCTTGGGCAGGTTTTTATTGAGAGCCTCTGTGAATGTAGGTGTGTGTTTTGTGTTTCTATGTGTGTGTTTTGGTGGTGTAGGCTTGGAGGGACTATGTGATGAGTGTTGTGTGGTGCAAGTGTTTACCTTCTCCTCTTGACTGTCTAGTCCAGTCTTGGGTGAAGAGAGCTTTGCTTCCAGTTTGGTTATATAAGTGCATCTCTCACAGGTTGTAGTGTTGGGTGGTAGGAGGAGAGGGTTGTCTGTGTACATGAGGCAATTGCTGCATTGCCCCAAGATGCCCAGATTCATCAGGTAGACAGGAGAAATCACTGGAAGTTGACCCTTAGACATGCCTGGATAGGTGCTTATTTAAGTACTAAAAACTGCTTTCCTGTAGACAAGTGAGGAAAGTTGAGTGCTGTAGTAATTTGCAGCTTATTTAGTGCTTACGAGTTCTGAACAAGTGCTGAGTTCAAAGAAACAGATTTGAGTGCTGAAACTAGAAAAAGTACAGTTTTGTACCTACCATAAATGTAGATGTCCGATAGGCATGCATCTGCAGTCCTAACATATGGGTTGTCCTGCCTCAGGCAGCCCTTCGGTCGGCCGGATTCCAAAGTCTGGGTCTGGCCTCGGCTGATGTCGCACTTCACCCGACGTCATAGCTGCTGTGTACTGGGTATAAAGGCATCAGCCAACGCCATTTTCCTCAGTGTTTCTTGCCCCAGATGCCAGGTGCCCTCTAGGAAGGCTAAATTTGGATAAATGCAAATGATTCCAAACAGTAGAGAGCAAACAACAAGAGAATATATATACATATATACAAACAAATGCACCATAATAGATTCCCCCAGCTAGCTAAAAGAGGGGTAAATACCCTAGGAATACCACAGAGGGGAAGGAGGGTGGGTAATCCTGACTGCAGATGCATGCCTATCGGACATCTACATTTATGGTAGGTACAAAACTGTACTATGTCCTTCAAGGATGCATCTGCAGTCCTAACATATGGGTAGAATACCATAGCCAAACTGGGGGAGGAGGCTCTAAGCTAAAGATGGTGTAGTTAAGATCCCTTGCAAAACAGCAGTTGCAAAACCTGCTCGGGATCTGGAGTATAAGGGAAGATTATAATGCTTGGCAAATGTATGTACGGAGCTCCAAGTAGCAGCTTCTAAAATGTCTTTGGTAGCCACTCCTCGTAGGAAAGCTGTAGTGGTGGCTGTAGCTCTTGTGGAGTGAGGCCTGATATTTTCTGGAGTTGTCTTTCCATGAAAAGAGTAGCAAAATCTAATGCAATTTCCTATCCATTTTGAGATTGTCTGTTTTGAAATTGCTTTTCCTTGCATTCCTGTTGCATATGCTACCAGAAGCTGGTCAGTTTTCCTGTTGGTCTTAGTTCTGTCCAGATAGTAGCGTAATTGTCTGTGTACATCCAAGGTATGTAGTAGTCTTTCCCCCTTGTTCTGTGGGTTGGGGAAGAATGTAGGTAAATGAATCGCTTGGTTCAATGATACTCTGGAGACCACTTTTGGCATAAAAGTAGGGTTAGTTCTCAGAGACACTCTATCCTGATCGAAGATAAGGAAGGGCTGTACTGCCATTAATGCCTGTAACTCAGATACCCTTCTTGCTGAAGTGATTGCAAGCAGGAAAGCAGTTTTCCAAGATAAGAACTGTAAGTCTGCTGTTGCTGCTGGTTCAAAAGGGGAAGTGTTAACTTTTCCAGCACAAAGTTGAGATCCCATGTAGGCAAAGGTGGTTTCCTTGGAGGCTTTACATTTTTGATTCCTCTCAGGAACTGCCTAAGTAGAGGATGAGAGAAGACTGGAGGATCCATGTTGTATTCTGCTGAAATTGCTGATGCATGAATCTTAATGGAGGAGTAGGACAGGCCATTGTGGAACAGTTCTGCTAAGTATTCCAGGATGTTTGCTATGTTTGCCAATGATACATTCTCCCCTTTTGCTGCACTCCAAATGAGATATCTTTTCCATTTGGCTGAGTAAGTCCTCCTTGTGGAGGGTCTGCGAGCCTCCAGGATAATGTCCTTAACCCTCTGAGATAAATCTGGGTTATTTTGTTTTATGCAATATTCCAAGCAGCTAGCTGTAGTGTTTTCAAGTTTGGATGTAGGATCTTGTAGTTGTTCTGTGTTAGAAGTAAAGGACATAGAGGTAGAGGCCATGCATGAGTCCGAGACATGCTCCTCAGTAGCGGGTACCAATGTTGCCTCGGCCAGTCTGGAGCTATCAGGATTATCCTTGGCTGATCCTCTTTGATCTTCAGTAGGACTTTGTACATCAATGGAAAAGGTGGGAATGCATATGCTATCAGGTTTTTCCAGCTGAAGGAAAGGGAGTCCACCCTCCAAGCAAGTGGGTGGTATGCTCTTGTGCAGAATTTCTTCAATTGGTGGTTGTGTGGGGAGGCGAACAGGTCTATCTCTGGTAGTCCCCATTTCTTTGTTATGGTTTTGAAGATATCTGGATGTAGCATCCATTCGTGAGCATCCGTGGTAGTTCTGCTTAAGGTGTCTGCTAGTGAATTTTCTTTTCCTGGTACAAATCTGGCCTGGAGTTGAATGTTGAAGTTCAGGGCCACATTCCACAGATCCATTGCCATCCGGCATAGAGGATATGAGTGTGTACCTCCCTGTTTGTTGTTGTACCACATGACTGTGGTGTTGTCCGTCCTTATCAGCAGGTGACCTTGTTGAAGGAATGGTCTGAATGCCTGGATTGCATGTTTCACTGCCTGCATCTCCTTTTGATTTATGTGTAGATTCAGCTGGTCTTGTGTCCATAGGCCTTGTATACACTTGTCCACCATGTGCGCCCCCCAGCCTAGGTCTGAGGCGTCCGTGGTGATCGTCTGGCTTGGATGAGGTTTGTGGAAGGGCAATCCTCGGTTCAGCTGACAGGCCTGAGCCCACCACAGGAATTCTTGCTTCAGGTATGGAATTATTGGAATCTGGGCTTCTAGACTGTGCTTGTGTTGAGACCATACATTCCTTAGGTACCATTGCAACTTTCTCATATGCAGTCTGGCATGCGGAATCGATATTATGCAGGATGCCATGTAACCCAGGGCTTGCAGGACTTTCCTTGCAGTAAGCTGAGTCTGTGTTGTTAATGTCATGAAATAGACTGGTAGTTGCTTTTGTTTTTCTTCTGTGAGAAAGGCCATCTGAGTTGATGTGTCCAGTTCTGCACCCAAGAATGTTATCCTTTGGGATGGTTCCAGTCTTGACTTTTGCATGTAGACTGTGTATCCCAAGGCTTGCAGCAGTTGTATAACCTTTTCTAAATCTTTTGTTAACTTTGTTTTGTTGTCCGCTTGTATTAGGCAGTCGTCCAGGTATGGGTAAATTTGAATTCCCTGAAGCCTGCAATGAGCAATTACTGATGCCAGGCATTTCGTGAATACTCTGGGCGCAGTAGATAAGCCAAAGGGCAATGCTGAGAATTGATAATGCTCTGATCCTGCAAGAAATCTGAGGTGTCTTCTGCAATCTGGTCGTATAGGGACGTGCAGGTATGCCTCCTTGAGATCTAGAGTCACCAGCCAAGGCTCCTTGCCCAGCATAGGAAGAAGTTGCTGTAGGGTCAGCATTTTGAATTTTGGAACAATGAGGTATGTGTTCAGAGCGGACAGGTCGAGAATAGGCCTCCATTGATTTTCTTTTCTTGGTACAAGGAAAAGTCTGGAGTAAAATCCTTGTCCTTGTTCCATAGGCGGTACCTTTTCTATAGCTCTCATCCTTAGTAGGTTGTTGATTTGTCTTAGAGCGTTTGTTTTTTGGCTTGGTGGTAGGTTTGGCATTCCTCTTTTTTGGTAGAGTGTGGAAGTGAAACCTGTAGCCTTTGTCTATTGTTTGTAAAGTCCATTTGTCTCCTGTAATGTAATGCCAGTTTACGGAAAGTAAGGCTAGTTTTCCGCCCAAGGGTGCTTCCAGTTGTTCCCTGGTAGGCGGAATCAGAGCCAAGTCATTGTGTCTGTCCTGTGGAAGTGGTTGTAGCTGAATCTGTGGCAGTACTTCTCTGGTTGTTAGGCTGCCACTGACGTCCCCTGTAGGCACCCCTGGAATGACCTCTGCCTCTTGGGCGTCTATTTCTGCCTCTTTGTGCTCTGGAGGTGTCTGGAAAGGACCAATTCTTCGAAGGCCAATTTCTGCTAAACCTCAGAGGTTGGACCTGTAAGCAATCCTTGACTGTTTGGACAGATTTTGCTTTTTCTTCCACCTTCTTTAGAACCTGCTGTGCAGGGGAGCCAAATAAACTTTGCTTCTCCATAGGAGCATCTAGAAGCTTTGACTTAACATGGTCTGGTAAGGATTGTTCTTTTAACCAGGCATGCCTTCTAATCACTGTTCCAGTCATAGCTGATCTAAAGGAAGCCTCCAGTGCATCATAGCCACATTTTAAGGAATGGTTACTGACCTGCTGAGAGTTATGTACCAAATCCTGAAGGGACTTACGGTCTATAGGTTCAGGAGAGGACAGTTTTTTATTTAGCTGGTCTAACAAAAATTCCTGGTACTTAATCATGTGAAATTGACAGTTTAAGGCCCTGGCCGAAAGAGTAGCAGAAGTATAAACCTTTTTACTCCATCTCTCCAATGCTCTAGATTCCCTTTCAGAGGGGAGAGGGTTTTTGGCAGAGGCAGCTGCTACAGCTTTGGGGCCCTGTGAAATGGTTTCAGGATCTGCAACAGGAGCCTTATACAAATGGTAGTGTGTGTCCGGGACCCTGTAATATCTGTCAGGCTTGGCAGGGGCCGGAGGGAGAGAATCAGGGGCAGTACAGGCATCATTATATGCATCATCTACAACTGTTAGTACTGGAGGAATGGCTAAAGGCCTATGCTGTGGTAAATGTAAAAAAGTCCTTAGCCTTTTCCTTGAATCTGAAAAATCCTGGCCCTGCCATTGAAAATGTTCCCTCATAGCATGCAAGGTTTCCCCAAAAGAAAATTCTTCAGGAGGAGAAGCAGAAGGAATGGAATCTTCTGCATCAGAATCCTCATAGGGAGAATATGGACCTTCCTGATGGTCTGAAATATCGGAGTCATCCGAGGAGTAGTCTGAAGAAACAGGTTCCGGGGGTTCAGTTCTAGGCCTCTTATCTGGAGGGGGTTGAGAGGCCCTGTCTGGGTGAGGTTGGGATCCCCTGATCAAAGAAATGAGATCCTCAGCCAGGCTGAGCATTTGGGAACTAGAGGTAGGCCTGTGTGAGGGGGTTTTAGCAGGTAAGGCCTTAGAAGATTTAGCTGCTTTAACCCTGGAAAAAGCCTTGATAGACATAGAAGCAGGGGGTCTAGCAGCTCCACGTGCAGGGGTAGTTATGTCTAAAGGAATAGTATCTGATAAATCCTGGTTGCCTGCTTCAGCAGGGGTAATTTCAGTAGCAGATTCAGCCATGCTCTGTGAGGCCTCGGCTATCGGAGGTATGCTTTCGGCCGAAGGAGGAACCGAGGACTTGGTTTCAGCCGAAACCGAGACACTCGCGGTTGGCCTAACCGTGGTTTCAGCCAAAACCGCGGACCGCGAGTGTCGGTCCTTTTCCTTACGCTTTTTCGCTAATTGTGTAGTCGGAGTCTCCGATGGCATTTTGTATGCAAAAGCGGGACCAAAAAACTCCTCAGCAAACTCCGACCGACGTCTAAGCGTCTGTCGGTTGAAGGAAGCACAGGCTAGACAAGCTGATACGTCGTGGTCTGGGCCTAAACAAGGAAGGCAGTAAGAGTGGAAATCCTTATGAGGTATTTGTTTCCCACAAGTTAAACAATTATTTACTTTGTCTGACATCGGCTGAGGCAAGAAAGAGTCCCCAACGGGGTACTTAGCTTTTTAGAAGTCTTCGGTAGTAGAAAACTCTGGATCTGACCGACCGGCACTTGTGAACAGCTTCTGCTTCGGGCACCACGCGGCAAGAAAGACTGAGGAAAATGGCGTCGGCTGATGCCTTTATACCCAATACACAGCAGCTATGACGTCGGGTGAAGTGCGACATCAGCCGACGCCAGACCCAGACTTTGGAATCCGGCCGACCGAAGGGCTGCTTGAGGCAGGACAACCCATATGTTAGGACTGCAGATGCATCCTTGAAGGACATCTGGCTAGTTCTAAGAAACAAAATTAAGCTAGAAGGCTTCCCTCCAACACAGAAAGGCTTGGGGGCTTAGAAGCCTGCAAACAGTCTAGACCACTTACAGGAAAGGCAGGAAACGAGCTTAATTTTTTTCCCCTAGATGCTCTCTTTGTACACAGTAGAAGTGCCTGAAATCAGAATATGATCTCACTGCACTCAGTTGAGTGAGCAAACGAGATGGGCCCAGAAAGAGTATCCAAACACAAATTTACAAGACAGGTGGGCAGTTTCAAAGCCACCAAGATTAACACCAAATTAGGTGGATGAGTTTAAGTACTTGGGAGCAGCAGTTCAGAGTAATGGTGAGTGCAGAAGAGAGGTGAAGAAGAGAGTACAGGCAGGGTGGAATGGGTGTTGAGTGTCAGGAGTGATTTGTGACAGACTGGTACCAGTAAGAGTGAAAGGAAAGGTCTACAAGAGGGTAGTGAGACCAGCTATGTTGTATGGGTTGGAGACGGTGGCATTGACAAAAAGGCAGGAGTCAGAGCTGGATGTGGCAGAGTTAAAGATGTTAATATTTGCACTGGGTGTGACGAGGGTAGACAGGATTAGGAATAAGTATATTAGAGGGTCAGCTCAGGTTGGACGGTTTGGAGACAAAGTCAGAGAGGCGAGATTGCGTTGGTTTGGACATGTGCTGAGGAGGGATGCTGGGTATATTGGGAAAAGGATGCCAAGGATGGAGCTGCCAGGTAAGAAGAAAAGAGGAAGGCCTAAGATAAGGTTTATGGATGTGGTGAGAGAGGAGATGCAGGTGGTTGGTGTGAAAGAGCATGATGCAGAGGACAGGAAGAAATGGAAATCGATGATCCTCTGTGGCGACCCCCAACGGGGATAGCCGAAAGAAGAAGATTAACACCAAAATAAAACCAGGGAGGGTGGGTGGAGAACTAACTGAAAAAACAGAGTCAAAACTTCCAGTTCAGTTAATATTCAATGCAACACAAATAAATCAATTAAAATGCTGTATTATTTTAAAAAAGTGCAGATAAAAGGTACTTAAATTCTCTTATACATCCAGTTGAATACAGCTAGATCTTAGCCGGCCAAAGTTCAGGTTTTAAGCAGAAAATATTCCAAAATGTACCACTTAAATAGGCAGTAACAGGCGATCAATGAATGAGACTACCCCCAACTGCAATTACTGTCTATGCAGGAATTCTAACAGGCAATAAAATCTAGCAAACATTAACTGAAAAAACAGAGTCAAAACTTCCAGTTCAGTTAATATTCAATGCAACACAAATAAATCAATTAAAATGCTGTTTTATTTGAAAAAAGTGCAGATAAAAGGTACTTAAATTCTCTTATAAGTCCAGTTGAATACAGATCTTAGCTGGAACACATTCCACTAGGGCAACATCTACCTCTACAGCATTTCTCAGGGGAGTCCCTACCAGGGACATCCTGGAGGCTGCTACCTGGAGTTCTGTACACACCTTCACCAAGCATTACCACCTGCCTGTCTTTTCCAAATCCTGGTCAGGATTTTCTACAACAGTCTTGCAAGGCATACTAGTCAGCCCTAACTCTTCTTGACTGCCTCCACCCTTCTTCAGCTTTGGGAATCCACCTAGGTGTGATGACTGCAACAGTGAAATACTAAGGACATAGTACAGTTGTGAACACTTACCATAAATAGATGTTAGAGTGTATTCACTGTTGCTGTCCTGGTTTCCCTCCCTCCAGCCCCCTGGTTTTCTCTCTCCCTTATCTATGGCTATTACTAACCCCTTCTGGGGTATTGGTATCGGTATTTACTTTTTACTGGTTGTGTTTTCCCCACCATAACCTAGCTCCCTATTTGGGGGGCTCCTTACATTTGGGGCATGAAAAACTGATGTAATGGCATCTGCTGCCAGTTTTTATACCCCCGACGACCTGACGTCAGTCTTGGAGCGACAGCATCCGACGCAGAAATACCAAGTCTCTGTTATTTGGGCCGACTGAGGGCTACCTGCAGTCAGATAACCCAAGTGTGATAACTGCAACAGTGAATACACTCAAACATCTACATTTATGGTAAGTGTACTTTTTAATACTAAAGACATCAGGTTTATTCCATATTATAAATGATTTGTGGATGTTTTTCTCATTTGGGATGGTCCTTTGGATATGTTTGATACTTTTTTGACTTGTGTTAACAGCACAGCTGATTTTTTTGAGTTTGCAGCACAGTACTCATATGACAAGATTGAGATGTCCTTCAAGGATGCATCTGCAGTCCTTACAAATGGGTTGTCCTGTCGTCAGGCAGCCCTTCGGTCGGCCGGATTCCAAAGTCTGGGTCTGGCCTCGGCTGGTGTCGCACTTCACCCGACGTCATAGCTGCAGTTCTTCGGGTATAAAGGCATCAGCCGACGCCATTTTCCTCAGTCTTTCTTCGCGCGCGCGGCGCGAAGCAGAAGCTGTTCGCAAGTGCCGGTCGGTCAGAACCAGAGATTACTACTACAAGTACCGAAGACTTCTAAAAAGCTAAGTACCCCGTTGGGAACTCTTTCTTGCCTCAGCCGATGTCAGAAAAAGTGAATAACTGTTTAACTTGTGGGAAACAAATACCTCATAAAGATTTCCACTCTTACTGCTTACCTTGTTTAGGCCCAGACCACGACGTAGCAGCTTGTCTAGCCTGTGCTTCTTTCAACCGACGGACGCTTAGACGTCGGTCGGAATTTGCTGAAGAGTTTTTCGGCTCCGATTTTGCTTACATTATGCCGTCGGATACTCCGACTACGCAAATTTCTAAAAAACGCAAGGAAAAGGACCGACACTCGCGGTCCGCGGTTTCGGCCGAAACCGCGGTTAAGCCAACCGCGAGTGTCTCGATTTCGGCTGAAACAGAGTCCACGGTTCTTCCTTCGGCTGAAAGCTTACCACTTACCGAGGCCTCATCCAGCCAGGCTGAATCTGCTAATGAAATCCCACCTGCTCTTGCAGGTTCGCAGGATTTATCTGATACTATCCCTTTAGATATTTCTACCCCTGCACGTGGAGCCGCTAGGCCTCCTGCATCCATGTCTATTAAGGCCTTTGCCAGGGCTAAAGCAGCAAAAACTACCAAATCTGTGCCTGCTAAAACCCCCTCTCACAGGTCTAGTTCCAGTTCACAAATGCTTAGTCTAGCAGAGGATCTCATTTCTTTGATCCGGGGATCCCAACCACATCCAGACAGGGCCTCTCACCCACCTCCAGAGAAGAGGACTAGAGTAGAGCCCCCTGAGCCAGTTTCTTCAGATGGCTCCTCTGATGAGTCAGATAATTCAAACCCACCAGAGGGCCCCTTTTCTCCTTATGAGGACTCTGATGCAGAAGACTCCATTCCTTCTGCCTCTCCGCCTGAGGAATTTTCTTTTGGGGAAACCTTGCATGCTATGAGGGAACAATTTCAATGGCAGGGCCAGGATTTCTCAGACTCTAGGAAAAGGCTTAGAACTTTTTTGCATTTGCCACAGCATAGGCCTTTAGCCATTCCTCCAGTACTTACTGTTGTGGATGATGCTTTTAATGATGCTTGTACTGCTCCTGATTCTCTTCCTCCGGCCCCTGCTAAGCCCGATAGGTACTACAGGGTTCCGGACACACATTATCATTTGTATAAGGCCCCTTTTGCAGACCCCGAAACTATCTCCCAGGGACCCAAGGCTGTAGCAGCTTCTTCTACCAAAAACCCCCTCCCCTCTGAAAGGGAATCTAGGGCCTTAGAGAGATGGGGTAAAAAAGTTTACACTTCTGCTACTCTTTCAGCTAGGGCCTTAAACGGTCAATTCCACATGATTCAGTATCAGGAATTTATGTTAGACCAATTAACTAAAAAACTGTCCTCGGATGAACCATTAGACAAAAAATCTGTACAGGAAATGGTACATAACATTCAGCAGGTCAGTAATCATTCCTTAAAATGTGGCTATGGTGCACTGGAGGCTTCCTTTAGGTCAGCCATGACTGGCACAGTGATCAGAAGACATGCATGGTTGAAAGAGCAGTCTTTACCAGACCATGTTAAATCAAAGCTCCTAGATGCTCCCATGGATAAGCTCAATTTGTTTGGCTCCCCTGCGCAGCAGGTGCTGAAGAAGGTGGAAGAGAAAGCAAAATCTGTCCAGACAGTCAAGGATTTCTTGCAGGTCCAGCCTCCAAGGTTTAGCAGGAACTGGCCTTCCAAGAATTGGTCCTTTCCAGACACCTCCAGAGCTCCGAGAGGCAGGAATAGGCGCTCAAGAGGCAGGGGTCAATCCAGAGGTGCCTACAGGGGACGTCAGTGGCAGGCTAACAACCAGCGAGGTACAGCCACAGATCCAGCCACCACCACTTCCACAGGACAATCACAGTGACTTGGCTCTGGCACCGCCTACCAGGGAACAACTAGAAGCACCCTTAGGCGGGAAGCTAACCTTATTTTCAGTAAACTGGCATTACATCACAGGAGACAAATGGATTTTACAGACAATAGACCAAGGTTACAGGTTTCACTTCCATACTCTACCAAGGAAGAGAGGAATGCCAAACCTACCTCCAAATCAGAAAACAGAAGCTCTAGAACAAATAACTCGCTTACCAAGGATGAGAGCTATAGAAAGGGTACCATCTATGGAACAAGGACAAGGATTTTACTCCAGACTCTTCCTGGTACCAAGAAAAGAAAACCAATGGAGACCTATTCTCGACCTGTCCGCTTTAAACACATACCTCATTGTTCCAAAATTCAAAATGCTGACCCTACAGCAGCTTCTTCCCATGCTGGGCAAGGAGTCTTGGCTGGTAACTCTAGATCTCAATGAGGCATACCTGCACGTCCCCATACGACCAAATTGCAGAAGATACCTCAGATTTCTTGCAGGATCAGAGCATTATCAATTCTCAGCATTGCCCTTTGGCTTATCTACTGCGCCCAGAGTATTCACAAAATGCCTGGCATCAGTAATTGCTCATTGCAGGCTTCAGGGAATTCAAATTTATCCTTACCTGGACGACTGCCTGTTACAAGCGGACAACAAAAACAAATTAACAAAAGATTTGGAAAGGGTCATTCATCTACTACAAGCCCTGGGATACACAGTCAATATAAAAAAGTCAAGGCTGATACCATCCCAAAGGATAACCTTCCTGGGTGCAGATTTGGACACATCAAAACAAATGGCATTCCTGACAGTAGAAAAACAGGAGCAACTCCCTTTCTACTTCAGGGCATTAACAAAGCAGAACCAGCTAACAGCAAGAAAAGTCCTGCAAGCTCTCGGTTACATGGCATCCTGCATAATATTGATTCCACATGCCAGACTACATATGAGGAAGTTACAGTGGTTCCAAAGGAATTTATGGTCTCAGCACAAGCACAGCCTAGAAACCCAGATCCCAATAATTCCATGCCTGAAACAAGAATTCCAATGGTGGGCTCAGGCCTGTCAATCAAACAAGGGACTGCCCTTCCACAGCACTCAACCAAGTCAGACCATCACAACAGACGCCTCAGACCTCGGTTGGGGGGCGCACATGCTGGACAAGTGCATACAAGGCTTATGGACTCAAGACCAGCTGCACCTACACATAAATCAAAAGGAAATGCTGGCAGTAAAACTGGCAATTCAGGCATTCAGACCATTTCTTCGACAGGGTCAACTGCTGATAAGGATGGACAACACCACAGTTATGTGGTACATCAACAAACAGGGAGGCACACATTCATACCCTATATGCCGGATGGCAATGGACCTCTGGAATGTGGCACTGAGCTTCAACATTCAGCTTCAAGCAATTTTTGTGCCAGGAAAAGAAAATATACTAGCAGACATCCTAAGCAGAACTACCACGGATGCCCACGAATGGATGCTGCATCCGGACATCTTCAAAACCATTACAGGGAAATGGGGACTACCAGAAATAGACTTATTTGCATCCCCACACAATCACTAACTGAAAAAATTCTGCACAAGGACGTACCACCCACTTGCTTGGAAGGTGGACTCCCTATCTTTCAGTTGGAAAAACCTGACAGCATATGCATTCCCACCTCTTCCTTTGATGCACAAGGTGCTATTGAAGATCAAAGAAGACCATCCAGGGATCATCCTGATAGCTCCAGTCTGGCCAAGGCAACATTGGTACCCATTACTGAGGAGCATGTCTCGGGAACAAATATGTCCTCTGCCCCTAGTTCCCTTGCTGTTAACACAGAACAATTTCAAAACCCTGCATCCAAACCTGAAAACACTGCAGCTGGCTGCCTGGAACATTGTATAAGACCAAATAACCCAGATTTATCTCAAAGGGTTAAAGACATTATCTTGGAGGCTCGCAGACCCTCAACAAGAAAAAAATATTCAGCAAAATGGAAAAGATATCTCATTTGGAGTACTGCAAAAGGAGAGAATGTGTCACTGGTAAACATAGCTAACATCCTGGAATACTTGGCAGAGCTCTTCCACAACGGCCTGTCCTATTCTTCCATTAAGATTCATGCATCAGCTATTTCAGCAGAATACAACTTGGATCCTCCAGTCTTCTCACATCCTCTGCTCAGGCAGTTTCTGAGAGGGATTAAAAATGTAAAGCCACCTAGGAAGCCACCATTGCCAGCATGGGACTTGAACTTTGTGCTAGAAAAGTTGACACTCCCTCCTTTCGAGCCAGCAGCAACAGCAGAATTACAGTACTTAACATGGAAAACTGCTTTCCTGCTTGCAATCACTTCTGCAAGAAGGGTATCTGAGCTACAGGCATTAATGGCAGTACAGCCCTTCCTGATCTTCCATCAAGATAGAGTGTCCATGAGAACTAATCCTACTTTTATGCCAAAGGTGGTCTCCAGGGTATCTTTAAATCAAGCTATCCACCTACCTACATTCTTCCTCAACCCACAGAACAGGGGAGAAAGACTGTTGCATACCTTGGATGTACATAGACAATTACGTTACTACCTGGACAGGACCAAGAGCAATAGAAAGACTGACCAGCTACTGGTATCATATGCGACAGGAATGGAAGGAAAAGCAATTTCAAAACAGACAATCTCTAAGTGGATAGGAAATTGCATTAGATTTTGTTACTCCTACCATGGGAAGAAAACTCCAGAAAACATCAGGCCTCACTCTACAAGGGCTACAGCCACTACCACAGCTTTCTTACGAGGAGTGGCTACCAAAGACATTTTAGAGGCTGCTACTTGGAGCTCCGTGCATACATTTGCCAAGCATTATAATTTACCTTTATACTCCAGATCCCGAGCAGGTTTTGCCACTGCTGTTTTGCAAGGGATCTTAACTACACCATAATATTATTTCTTCTCCTCCCTCAGTTTGGCTATGGTATTCTACCCATTTGTAAGGACTGCAGATGCATCCTTGAAGGACATAGTACAGTTTTGTACCTACCATAAATGTAGATGTCCGATAGGCATGCATCTGCAGTCAGGATTACTCACCCTCCTTCCCCTCTGTGGTACTCCTAGGGTATTTGCCCATCTTGTAGCTAGCTGGGGGAATCTATTATGGTGTATTTGTTTGTATATATGTACATACATGCTTATTTTTTGTTTGCTCTCTACTATTTGGAACCATTTGCATTTATCCAAATTTAGCCTTCCTAGAGGGCACCTGGCATCTGGGGCAAGAAACACTGAGGAAAATGGCGTCGGCTGATGCCTTTATACCCGAAGAACTGCAGCTATGACGTCGGGTGAAGTGCGACACCAGCCGAGGCCAGACCCAGACTTTGGAATCCGGCCGACCGAAGGGCTGCCTGACGACAGGACAACCCATTTGTAAGGACTGCAGATGCATGCCTATCGGACATCTACATTTATGGTAGGTACAAAACTGTACTTTTCTGCATGTGTGTGTCTATAAGAAAGGTAAAGAAGTGGAGACTAATAAATTTAGGAAACTTTGTAGGAAGAACAATTTGCTCCACTGTGACAGCATGCATCCAGCTCATATACATGAGAATGTTGTACAAGGTCAGGGGCTCAGAGTCTCTAGGCTCACCATGTCTGATGATGATTGTGATAAAGCCCTGAAAGAGTTAGAAATAGATTCTTCTTTGAGAAGATATTAAAACAGTGAAATGACTAGGCTTAGGGATGTTGCATTCATCGACAGATCGAATAGAGGCAAGCCATTCTTTAAGAGAGGGATTGATAACATTCCACCTGTTAATAGGCCAAGTGATTGTCGTTTTCAGGGTGTTTGTGTTACCATACCCTTTTCAAATAATCATAGGGAAATATGTGAAGTAATGACTAAGAACTGGGGCATCTTAGTTGCTGATGATCGAATTAGTTCAGTCACAGGCACTAAACCTAGGTACGCCTATAAAAACACTAAATCTTTGAAAAGACTTTTGTGTTATGAGAGGAATGCCAATAAGTCTGTTCATAGAGGAACCCTATCATGTAGGAATTGCGACCAATGTGCTTATATGATGAATTGTGATAGCTTTTTACATCCAGAGACCCAAAAAGTTTATAAGTTTGATCACTATGCTAATTGTAGATCACGTGATATAGTCTATTTGGCTAGTTGTAAATGTTCCTGCTTTTATATAGGAAAAATGGACAGGACTTTACGGGAGAGCGTTAGAGAACACCTCTACGCAGTTAATAAGGAAGATGAAACTAATGCATTTGCACGTCGTGTACTCCATCATGATTTTTCTCATAAATTTAAATCTCTAGTTATAGAATTAGCAACCAGGTGGCCTAGGTTAGGTAACTTTAAAAACCATACTACAGCTTCAGGTTAGGTGGATCGTCAGATTACAAGCTGACAAAGGGTTTGGTCTCAATGACAGAGTTTCCTTAAAGCCATTTTTGTATGATAGACCATTGAAACAATATGTTTTGCATATTTTTTAGGTATGTTTTTATTTGATTGTGTAAGAAATTATTATATACATTTTTCACATAATTTAGGAGGGAGTTACAGTGATGTCTTTTAAGTGTTCTATTTTTACAGAATTAGGGTTGTAACATGGTTAATTGTTAGAGTGTTGCCACTGGCTATAGAAATGTATTTAAACAGTTGTAATTGCTGTTTTAGTCAATGTCTGAAGAAGCGTTCATTCACAGAATGTGAAAGCGCTTATGTTTTTATCTTGTCTTATTAAAACATTTCAGCTCCAGTCCGTGGTGTTGTCTCTTGTGTTTATTTTGTATTTTGGTTTGCTGGTCTCTGAGAAGGTACTTCATCCCCAAAATATCTTTGTCCTTATTGTTTTGTACCTAACAGAACCAAAAAAGGACATCTCAGTGTTGTGGAATATTCTGAGACTGTTCCAGTTTTTTCGGGATATAAAATTAATGAAGATAAGTCAAAGGCCATAGCTGTAAACTGTATACCTACACATGAATTGGTCCAGCAAGGCTCATATATATGTGGACATAAAATGAAGTGTTTAGGAGTATAGGTTAAAAAGGATTTGTTATGGGCAGCAAAGGGTATGTAGGAAGAGACTAAACAAATGATAAAAAAATAAAAACTGAAAAACTGGAACCTCTTGTATATGGGTTATGGATCGCAAGATACAAGCAGTAACATTTTTTTCATCCCTTTAATTTTATACTCACGGTAGACATATTTTTATCAACCAAAGGAGAAGTTGTATATAGTAATTAATAGAGTTGAAGGATTTTGCTTTGGATGGGAAGAGGACAAGAATCAACTGGGGTAAGCTGATCCTCCCAGTAGAAGGACGAGGTTTAGGATTACCTCATTTGAAGGAATATTGAAGCTGTTTTACATAACACAAGCAGAAAGCTGCAATTCAAAGTGGAAAGGGTTAATTCAAGAAATAAGGAAAGAATGGTGTTTTGGATGCAGATCCTTAAGGGTAATAACAACAGTCCTACAGAATATTATATTTATAAAGTAGTAAAAACTAAATGAAAACTCCAGCCAAGCTAGACCTTCCACTGAGTGACCTCTCAAAACTCTTGTATCAGAGGCACATGGGATATATGCAAATGACCCTTATGAACATCAGGTGTTTCAGCTAAATGGCGATTCTGACTGCCCATGACTTATTTCTTTTTAAGTGATTGGTTTTCCTGTGTGACCTTCTTGTTTTAGTATATTCGTAAAGTAGCAGAAAGTATACTAAAAACTAAGCCAACATGGGAATGGAGAAAGGAGATTCTTCTGATGGGGATGACTGCAGTTAGGTATACAGAGAATAGGCAAGAGAGGGATGGAATTTACTGGAGGAAGATGACAAAGGAACAAGTTGAACTGGGAAGAAATAGAGAAGGAAAGGTAATAAAATGGGAAGAGGCCAAGAAACCATTTGGATCACAGGATAATGATTGCCGTCAGAGTATAGGCAAAGAGAAAATGCTAGGAGAATCCTAAATGATAGACCTGCAATGATTGAGCTTTTAGCTGAATATCGAACAGAAGCTGCTGTTAAAAAAGGGATAATTAGAAGACCATATAAAATGTTGCACAATTATAGGAATCAATCAGAAGAGATCAGTGAAGATTGGGAAGAGAGATTAGATAAGCAATTCAACAAGAAACAAAGGGAAGACATATGTATGGCTCCCAAGTATGTACCAAAATCTAGAGGATTTAGGATTTTTGTGTGGAGGTGTTTGCATAGATACTTTTATACCCCAAGCAGATGCCAAATAATTTTTCCTCAGGTGGATAGCAAATGGAGGTGTGATGGAGAAGAAAGAGGTAAATGGGAACATGTTATGGGAGTGTAATGAGTTGGCAGACTGTAAAAATTCATTACAGGGTACTCTGTCAGCAATACTGGGTGAGCAGATGAGTGTAACTAAGGAAGTATTTTTTGAGCTGAGGTACAGGATCTGAATTGCCTAGACATAGTAAGGTTTTAACTTTAATTCTGGTGGTTGCCAAAACGTAGAAAATAGAAATCAAAATCTAAACCAACTGTACTTGAATATTGTAATGGAGATGAAACAACAGAAAGTGAGGATCTTTAGAAAAAGGGTAGGGAAATTGTGGGAACACTGCATGCATAAAAATGTTTTGGAGGAGGAATTATGTTTAAGAGAAGGCAGAATTTAATAATTTATGTAATGTTGCTTAGATTATAGGATATATAACACTGTGCATTATGTATAATGTTTGTAAATGTAAACTTGTTAACATGGTTTGATTACTTTTATAGTAGTGTAAATTTGCCTGTGTCGCAAGTGATAACTCAATAAAGGTGTTTAGAAAAATGGATAGACCCTCATGATGCTATACTGAATGGTCTTTCTGCAAATAGTCCCCCAGTGGGGTACTTCTCAAATAGATATGTTTGCCTCCTATCTAAACAGACAACTGAAGTAGTTCTGTTCCAGGACTCCTTACAAAAAGACCTGCAAAATGGATGCATTCTTGATCCCCTGAACAGGGATGGATGTTTATGCCTTTTCTCCCTTTCCTTTTATTTCCAAAGTCCTCTGAAAGAAAGATCAGGAAGGACTTAACCAAAGATGTTACTAATGACTTCCCTTTGGCCCAGGCAACACTGGGTCTCACTTCTCCTGTAACTGGCCAGGGGAAGTTAGCAAAAACTTCCTGTGTGTAAACTTGCTCACACAGGACAACCGATGTTTGATTCATCCCAACACTCAAAATCTGTAAATCTATTGTGGATCACTTTTGGACACTTTTTGTGAGTGCATACAAGTGGTTTTGGAGACAAGAAAACCTGCAAACCAGAAACACAAGGGTCAGAAAGATACCAGAGAAAAATTTGCTAAATAAAAACGGTTTTCTTTTTGGTAACAAAATAAAAGGACAGGAACCATCTCAATCAAGGGCACCCCTGGTTTTCCAGTACCTGTGTGAGTTGCTCATTTCTGGCCTAGTGTACATTTATACCCACTGTGCTATTTCAACCAGTCTGCCATTGGATCCCCTTGTTTCTTTCTTTCTTGTTTCAATTCAAACTGTTTTGTATTGCGTTTTGCATGTCAGACCACTAAGAAAAAAAAGGGGTGGCTTCTTCTTGCAACCTGAGTTTTGTCTCCCTTTGAGCCTGCAGTCCACCTTTTTCTAAGTTTTTAATTCTGAAGACTGCCCTATTGATACCTTTGACCTGCTTGACTCGTGTCTGAGATCTGGGCACTCATGTTGATTCAGATAGCTTTGATCTTTTGCAAAGACAGGGAGAGTCTGAGCCATCCCTTTCTTCATTAGTCCTCTCTGAATTTACTCTTAAACAAGCTTTCCAACTCCCCATTTTTATCCTTTTAAAAACATATATTTTATACTGAAAATTTGTATACGTGAATAAAGACATTAACATAATAAAACAAATAACTATTTACTCAAGTCTACGTGAATTTTTCCTATATATATATATATATATATATATATATATATATATATACACATTATTAAAATTCTTTAAACAGCCATAACCATGTTTTTTATCTTGCTGCCTCAAATCAAGGGAGAAAGGATTCTTCATTGCCTAGATGCTGACGGACAAATGAGATATTGTTTGGACAAAACTAAAGACTTTAGGAAATCAAATCAACTCTGTTTGTCCTGTGATGGTAAGAAAAAGGGGCAGCCAGTATCTAAATGAACTACTTCTAGATTGCTTTCTTATGCTGTTCAGTTCTGCTATTCTAGCCATGGCAAAAATTCCCCTCAGAATGTCAAGGTTCATCCTACTAGAGCAAGGATGAATTCTAAATGTATTCTGGAAGTAGCTTCTTGTTCCTGTGTTCACACCTTCACCAAGCATCAAGTTAGATAATATTTCCAGAGACCAAGCAGGCTTTACTACAGTTGTCCTTATGGGAATCCTGGACTCTGGTACTTCTCCATCCGTAGTCCTTTCTTCCTGAGCTTTGGCAATCATCCCATATTGTAGTAGCTACCACTGCAGTGATCTTATGAAGAACATTGTAGTTATGTAGTTTACTTACCTTAACAGTAAATGCTCAAATAGATCACTGTTGCAGTATTGTCACCCTCTCTCTATCCACCTTGTATTTCCTTTCCTGGCTGGGCTGAATTATCCTTTCTCCTTTGCTTTTCTGGTGTGACTTTCTTGAGAGCTTTAAGCTTCAACTTCCCTATTTTGTGAAGAAAGCTGTGAGTTTTGGCATGTCCATATGGCACTTTTACTGGGACATCCTCATGCTAATAGGGAATGTACAGCAAGTGAGGAAGAAACCTGAATCTTTGTAAGAATGGTCAGGCATATAGTATACTTTGCAGGATATGCCCTATATAAGGATTACTACAATAGAGATCTGTGTGAATATCTACGTTATGGTGAGCAAACTACACAACTGTACTTTCTTCAGTCTCAGTCCTAGTTTTTTGATTTCAACTCCTTGTGTGGAGCTGAGTTGAAGGCCTTGGTGAAGTCCAGGTAGACCATGTTTGTCAGTATACCGTAGTCAGGTTCTTCTCTAGCTGAATCTTAAAACTTAATCACTTTAACTGGTAGATTTTTCTGGCTATCAAACCTTGCTGCCTTTCTTTCTGCTGATTGTGTTCTAAGGAAGAAACTGCCTTTTCCTTCTGCGTTCTCTGACTTTTCATGCCACTTCTATTAGGTTAACTGGCCTAAAGTTTTCTGAACCCCCCCGTACACTAGCTGTCTTGTAGTCCAGATACACAGACGCTGTTGAGTTACAGGTTTGAAAAAAAACAAGAAAATGAGTTGAAATTAGTTGTCCTAATTTGCCACTGTAATAGATAAGGTAGTAGGTGAAATTTTATTCTGTTTTTTTTTCCCCTCTACCCCTCAGAGTTACCCAGAGCATTTAGATGTGTATGTGCTATACAGACTGTGTTATACAGACTCTGTTAGAGAGAGAGTGCTTATTTGTTGGAGGGCTTTATGAGGTAGTAATAGCCTTTAATACTGTGTAAAACAAAAAAAAAGTGAAATAAAATGCAAAAAAAAAAAAAAATACTATTTAGTCCAAGCATAGTGGAACAGAATATAATGGTTGATAGAAACAGCAGTTATGTGGAGCAAGCCTTTCAACCAGTAATACTTGCTAGGGTATTGAACTGTGGTGTCTTAAAAGGGCATAAGTCGTAATAAAATCCTATAAACTGTAGTCCATCCTGGGATTATGGCAGCTGACATGCTGAATACTGTAGTGTCCCAGAAAGAAATACATATATTGTTAGAAAAAGGCAATGAAGACTGCACACCAGTTCTTTGATTTGTATAATGTAATTTGTGTAATACTAGTAGTCATCTTGTACAGCAACCTATGTTTGTTACCACCTACTTAAAAATTCCACAAATTAGTTCTGATCCCAGCTGAGGTGGGAGGCCATGAATCTTTGATATCAACTTCACAGTCCCTATTACATAAATTTATCCACAGAGGTTATGACACCAACCATCTTATGGGAGGTTCAGAATGTAGTGAAGTGCATTTCTATATCAGATTCTTTATAATTGATATGATAGACTTAGGGATATATGATGTAAAAAAAACTAGAGAGAACTTGATGCAACAACAGATGTGGTATGCTATCACCTTTGATAGCAATGTGTCTAAAAATATCGGCCCATCTTTTTGAAATAACTATTTAATGTCAATTTTAACCAAAAACACACAAAATTAGCTGTAGACATGCAAAAGAACAGTCATCTTATTTTTAATGCACTTAAAAAAGAACATTGTTAAACAAAGTAACACTAAATAAAGGATGATGGACACATTTCCTGTGAACAATGTTCTTGCTGTAAACTTGTTTGGCAGTTATTTTCACTACAGTTAACACTGTGACTCTAAGTGGTATGTATTTAGTGTTGTGTTTCTGCAGTACATTGTCTGGGGAAAGAAACAGAATGTTCTGTTCAGTTATACCCTGGTTAAACAATGTCAGATGCAAACAAAATATCCATGCTTTACACAGAAGCACATTTATACATAAAAATGCTGTATTTAACTTTATTGATATTGATCATATGGAAAAGGCTGTCTGTAAAGATGTATATTGGTCACAGGTTGTGCTTAAAAAGCAGAGACACAGTGGCGTATAAGTAGAGTACTTTTTTCCAACATGGACTAGATGATGTGGATTTTACTGTTTATATGTTATGGTAGCATCTCACCACCAGGTGGAGATCTTTGATGTTAAATTTGCTGAAGTGCTGCTTCACTGCTCTGTGTGTGTGTGTGTGTGTGTGTGTGTGTGTGTGTGTGTGTGTGTGTGTGTGTATAGACATACAGTTGGATGTTTTAATTTATAGACCACTGATATTTATCTGTTAAATTTTTGACGGTTAAGAATGTGTTTTTATATTTTTTCATAGTTTTCTATAGTTTTAGAGATGAAAGGCAGTCATTGGTTGTTTTTGATCACATAATTATTTAAAGAAGAGGTTATATAGCACTAGTAATTAGTTGAAGACTCAAACTGGTCCAAAACTGGCCCTTTTGTGTACCCTACATTCCCATTAAATACTTTTTTGCAGGGTGCTGTGTTTTACCTCTCAACTGTGCAGATTTTCACAGATTGTCCTGATTTTTGCCTCATATTTATGGTCTGTTTTTCATAAAATTGTGTTTTTCTGGAAAATTAGTGGCAAATCATTAAAGACTGAAGTTAGAAAATAATGACAGACATTTCAGTTGCAGACTTCATACCCCTCATGCTAATGGCAAAACCTGTTATTCTATCAAATTTCTAAGTTTGTAAGCACAGTATTTAAAAATTGTCCCTATTTTTGGGCCTTTGTCCCAATTTTATTTATGTCTTTGTTCAGATTTCTTGCTTTGAGAGGTATGCTGTGTGTGTGTGTGTGTGTGTGTGTGTGTGTGTGTGTGTGTGTGTGTGTGCGCACTTGCATTTTCTGGACACTGATTTTCTTCCTCATCACAAAGATATACAGTAGGCAGATTGGCAATTTTAATTGACCATGGGTGCGGATTTGGGTTTGTGTTTGTGATATGGAAGAAAGCCCTGTCAATCTACTGAATAGGTACAGCTGTTCATGGAGTCATTATAGTAATTCGTTGTAACATGACAGCAATGGATACAGGTGTGATTCAGGTTGCAATTTTACTGCATGGGGTGAGATTAAGCACCGAAATATATGTTAAAGAAAATAGTTTTTCAAGAATTAAAATACATTGAATACATGTTAGCAAATACTGGTCAAAACTGCATTCAGAAAATGTCTGTCTATAAGTTAAAAATTATTGGGGTATGATTCTTTATTTTGCTCTGTCAGACGTTACAGCTCCACATAGTTATGTTTTGTGGCATTGGGGAATGTAATAACCAAAGCATTTAATGTTCTTAAGCAGAAGGTAATGCAAGCAACTGTTTTATAATAAGCAAAAAGCATGTACAGACAGTGAGCAGTGAGTGCATGCACTTTGAATTACAGCAAAGGTATGCTTGTCAGAAAAAGAAATAACTGCATTTAGTTTAGAAAGATTTTATTAATTTGCCTTTGACTGTCTGTTTCTTGAAGAGACTGTAAGCAGCAGGAAACCATTTTGAGAAAAACACAAAATACTGCTTTGTCGAGAAGAGTTCACAGACTTCTAACAAGGCCAGAAATAGTACAAGCTAGGAAATATATTTCACAAGTACACTTTCTAGAGCCTATATTCTATCAACTGTTGAAGAGACTCCAAGCACAAAATCTGAAATTCACATTATTACATCGATTGCTTTGTGTCAAGCTGTAAGATTATGCAATTAAAATGGTATCACACTGCGGTAAGAGAGATTCACGCAGCTAAAACCTAGCTTGTGTGAGTGTGTGTGTGTGTGTCTGCCTGTCTGTCTGTCTATAGGGGGTTGGTGACCAGAGTAAAAAAAATCAGGTGGCAGTGTCACAGATTAGAATTCTCATGAAAAAATATATGAAACACAAAACTTCTTAAAGGGTGAAAAGCAAGTTGATCATACCTTAGAAGAAACGCTGAACAGAAAACATTTAAAGCCATTTATAAGTATGGATGTGTAGAAGAGCCCATGATATACTATTTGCTGGCTAAAGATGAAGTTCCAGAGATAGTATGGCAGAATCTGGAATATGCTCACTTAGATATGGATGCTATTTATTAAGAATATATTACTATTAAAGTGTTGAAGTTCTGTTGCTGTAACATGGAACAGATGCTGCTACAGCTGAAGTCCACACATGCCCATCGGACCAGTTGATTTTGGACATTGATGCAGTTTTTATAGTTGAAGTTTATACATTTTTTTAGCCTTTTGGTTGCGAGCATTGTACCGCTCAACTTCTTAGTGCAACAATTCTTGAGAAAGCTAAAATAATGGGTTGTGGGGGAGGGGATTAAGGCTCAAAATCAGGGGCAAACTTTAAATATTACTGTTGTAAACTTGGAACGTTGATAGAATAACTGGATTTGTACAGGCATGCATTTTCTGAAGGATATAAAGTTTGAAACTCAAATGTCTCATTATTTAATGACTTCAGTCTTTATTGATTTCCCAGAAAACCACACATTTTATAAGGGATAGGTCAAAAATATGAGATGAAAATCTGGACAGATAAGAGGCATTCCTCCAGTTCCACATGCTCAGCTGAATGGCACAATAGACAGAACTATTCAAATCTTGTAAGTAATATGAAAGAAGAAATGGCCCTGCCAGGATTTAAAACCAGAGCCAAAGCTAGGTCAATTGGTGCCCTGGACAATCCCAAGAATGGCATCTCCCTCAGCTTGAGGATCAAAATAAAAGGGAAAGAGGTCCTTCTGTAGCTAAGAGCCTAGAGCCTTGCTTCAGTTATTCACACTACAGCCAACTAAGCCATACAGTGAATGCCTTTACTTCACTTTTGCATGATCAGCAGCTTTTCTAAAGTGCCAGTCACACCCTTCCAATGGCTTACACCCAGGGCAGCCACCTCCTTTGTCCTACCCTATCTGGGGACATGCTTAAAGGCCCACCTTATAAGGGGTTTCTTCTGAGCAACTCCTGACTGGTAGGAGATTAAAGATTTTCAGTAATATCTAAGCTGCTCAAGTCAAGGATAGTATAAATGAGTGTGCAAAAGAAGCAAGCAGAGCAGAAGCAGTGTTTTGAAAGAGCTTTAAGACATCTAGCTGAACCACAGGCATGATAGCTAATTAACTTGTAATAGAATCAATGCTGATTCTGCTGTTGGCATCACTTGAATTGGTCTGCTGTCAACTATCAACAAAAAGATGTTCAGACAATCCAGAAAAAAAGAAAGAAAGATAACCTATTCCTTCCTAAGTAAGGAGAGTAGAGTAGATGGTCCAAACCAAGGGAAGTCAGAAGATTTAGACAAGAGATTTTTAGTAGAGTCAAGAGACTCGAACTTCTGGAACCTGCTGCTCATAGCACTGACGTTCATGATATGTCTCAAGGCCTATTCCAGATGTATTTAGGCAGAAGACTCATAATGCTATAGAGAAACTAAGTTGTGATATATTTAGTACAAATTACTTTTTTGTTATGAGATCTGTATACAGCATGTGTAAAAAAAAACTTTAATTATAAAAAGTGAGAGAGACTGTCATACAAATTGCTGGGAGTCATAATTGATGAAAACTACATATCTCCTACTTTCACTTGTCTAAGTTGCCCCATTGCTGAACTGCCTCCAGTTCTCCCTCATATCTAAATTAGAAGCATGCTATAACAAAATAGCCAAATTTACAACAAATACTAATTTTTCCACACACCACTGCACACCCCGAAGAATTCTATATTGGCTTGAACTCCCTCACTAATTCACCTATCTCCAACTCACTGTCGCATATAAAATACTTACCGCAGGACTGTCTGCCCTACAAGCCTTATTTATTATTACAATCCCAATACATCCTTAAGATCAGAAAACCAACACTACTGCAAGTTCATAAACCCAAGCTACCAGCTGGCCAACTTCTATATTCCTGGGCATTAGCTAAAACCTGGAACAGCCTTCCCGTTACTGTTCATACTACCCAAAGCACTGTTTGCTTCAAAACAGAACTTCACAATCACCTCCACTCCACCAGGATCTGCAGTTACATTCAACCTCTTCTTCCTGTAACGTAGTCTGCCCATCTACTTCCAAACATTCTATCTGTGCCCACGAGGTATACTTCTTACTTTTCACTCAGTGAGCACTTGCTCAGACCTAATAGCAAGCGCTAATATACCCCGACACTTGATTGCCCAGCAGGGCAAGGCTCATTATTCACCCCTCACCAACCAAGCAGCAGCTCACCCTACTAGTCAGGCATGACCAAAGGGCAATTTCAGGTATACTCTCCAGTCCATCTGGTGAACCTGTCTATCCTGAGGCAATGTTACAACTGCCTCATGTACACAGACAACCCTCTCCTCCTACCACAAAACATTAACATATGCGAGAGATGCAATTATATAGCTAAATTTGAGGCTAAGCTCTCTCCACCCAAGACTGGAGCAGGCAGTCATGAGGAGAAGGTTAACACTTGCACCACACCTCCAGCCTCACATAGACATTCTAAACCAGCACTGGCAAAAAATACACATAAATACACAAAATCATCATCTGAGGCTCTAAATAAAAACCTGCAAAAGCATCAGAGACCTCCAAAGCAGATACCTAAAAAACCTGCACCTCCCGTCACAAACCAGACAACACATAAAACACAAAATCAGTGTGCCGCACAATCACAGCCTTTAAGGCGAAATAACGTACCTAACACACTAGTAATAGGTGACTCTATAGTCAGGCACACTGACATCCCACTCACTAGGCTGGACAAGCGGAAGGTTACTGTTAGCTGCCTGTCGGGAACCAGAATCCGCCACATAACAGAAGCACTCAGGTCACTCCAGAACAAGTACAAATATGACTCTGTCATTGTTCATGTTGGTATGAATGACCCGAGACGTACCTCCCTGGACTAAACGAAGAGAGACACGGAAGAGCTCTCTGATCATGTAGCCCAGGCGGGTATGACCCTGACTCTGAGTAGCATCCTGCCCTCACCAAGAATGATACCGCAGTATAAAGAAAAAATGATCAATTTCAACAATTGGCTAAGCTTCTGGTGTCATTCAAATGGGATCCATTGCTGTCAGCCTGGGACGACATGCTCGACAAGCCTCATTGCTTCGCAAGAAACTGCTTGCACCTGTCACCCCTGGACTTTTGAATACTGGCCAAGGATCTTGCTGCCCCCATAGTGCCTTTTTTTAGGCAAGGCTCAAAAGTCAAACCCACCTCCGTAAACAGCACAAATAAAAAACAAGGGTTGTGCTACTCAATGCTAGGAGTTTAAAATCTCAAAATGCACGCGCTCGAAGCACTCCTCAGTATGGAGAACATTGACATCTGTGCAGTAACTGAAACCTGGCTGAAGACTCCACAGAGCACCTCAGCACTACCAGGCTACAACTCATACCACACATTTCGGCCACAGAACATGGACCAAAACACAAAAGAAGATGGTGTATCCATATTCATCAAGGATACCTACATCTCTAGGTTAGTGGCGCAGCATGATACCTCCGAGATCATCCATGTGCAACTAACATCAGGCAAATCTGCAATGCAAATTGTGGCCTGCTACAGATCACCCTCCATGACCCAGGACCACCACTCTGCCTTTCTGGAGACACTGGAAAACACGAAGGTCCTACTTGAACACCCTGATATTGGGAGATTTCAATTACCCTACTGTTAACTGGGAAAACTACTCAAGTACAAGCTCCCAGGTCCAGCGTTTCCTGGATTTTATCAACACAAATGCCCTGGATCAGCTGGTAAACTCCCCTACCAGAGGTGAAAACGTATTGGACCTGGTCATCACCAGCATGGGCGACAGTTGTTCCACACTGGAGGTCAACCTGTCACTGGTTAGATCAGACCATAAACTAATCACTATGGATGTCCACACCACCACCTCCAACCAAAGAAATCACAGTGAAAAACTTTTCTGTAGCAAACTTCACCTTACTTAAAACAGAGGTGGTAAGTTCACAGCCTCCCACGCTAAAGGATAACAGTGTCCAAGATGCAGGAACCTTTACAAATGCACTCTGTGAGCACCTACAAGGATGCATGGATTGTGCCATCCCTAGTAAAACCAAGACTCACTCCCCTAAGCGAAGGAAACCAGTCTAATGGACCTCTGCTGTAAACAAGGTTATACAATAAAAGGAGGAAACTAGTTCAGAAAAAAAGCAAATCCCAAGAAGGAAAGACATCCCTGATCAGTATCAGTAAGAAACTAAGGTCCCTCATAAAATCCTCCAAGGCTAACTTTGACAGAAAAATAGCCAAGGATTCGAAAGATAACCGCAAAGCCTTCTTTAGTTATGTCAAGAATCTAAGTGGCAACTCGCAGATATGCTCTGAGCTAGTGCAAAATAGCACAAAATATACTGAACCCATTCAGTGCAAACTTCACCCCCCTCTCACCCCCAAAAGGGCCTACAACAATACCGGAAAAGTGTAGTGTCCCAGAAATCACAGACACAGGTGAAAACAGCCCTTCCAAAAGCACAGCGTCAATGGGGCCAGATGGTGTCCCAGGCTGCATCTTGCACAAACTACAGAACGAACTAACCCCCCACCTAAACACACTGTTCACCCTCAGCCTCTCCACAGGCTACGTGCCTGTATAATGGCGCACAGCAACGGTTATTCCGCTTCACAAAGGAGGGGCCACAACTGACCCTGTTAACTGTCACCCCATAAGCCTGACTAGCCTGGTCTGCAAGGCTATGGAGCACATCATCATGGAACTCATTAACAAAGACATTGGGAACCTCCAAGCACTTGACCTGACCCAGTTCGGCTTTAAGGGCAGATCATGCCTACTAAATTTGGTTGACTTCTTTGAGACAGTCACCAAGGCCATAGATGTGGGGAGGGTAGTTCGCACAGCCTACCTTGACCTTGCCAAGGCTTTTGACACTGTTCCCCACTTGGGAATTATCGAAAAACTCACCAGCTTGAACATTAACCCCTACGTCACGAGATGTGTTGCCAACTGTCTTACAGACAGAACTCACACGGTAAGAATAGCGGGCTCCAGGTCCAACTCTAAACCAGTCACAAGTGGTGTCCCACAAGGCTCGGTCCTGGTACCCCTACTGTTCAGCATATACTTCTCAGAAGTACAGGCAAACACAGGAGGACCATAGCTAACCAAGTTTGCTGATGACTGCAAACTGGGAGCCATAACTGACTCTCTGGCTGACACGGACATTCTCCAAAAGGGCCTTACTGAGACAGACACCTGGTGTCAAAGTCACGGTCTCAAGCTAAATGCCAAAAAATGCATAGTCATCCCGTTTGGGAAAAACAAAACACCCATGAATTACCACATAGGTGACAGCCCCCTTAATACAGAAGAGGTAATAAGAGATCTGGTGACCCAGGTAGATAGTAATCTCTCCTGTGACTTCATATTGCCAAAGTAGTTAGGAAATCCTTTTATGTAGCCCATCTAATTACTAAAGGGTTCACATCTAGAAATAAAGAGGTTATAGTGCCCCTCTACTCATCACTCATCAGACCCATCATAGAGTACAGTGCCCCATTTGGGATGTACCTCACAAGACACTTCCAACAGCTGGAAAGACTACAGAAGTACCTCACCAAGAGGATTACTGGCCTCAAACATATGTCCTATGCAGCCCGACTGGAAAAACTCCAGCTGTACTCAGTGGCATATTGCTTACTCAGAGATGATCTCTGCCTGACTTACAAAGCCATGTCCAACTCAGAATTGATGGACATGCTCCACTTAAAGAAATCCAAGTCACTGCGAGCCACTCACTCTAGTGATCTAAACTTCACCGCAACAATAAATAGAACATGCTGGAGGGATAGATTCCTGTCACTTTGCTTTGGAACAAAATTCCTAACTACATTAGGCAGAGCCCCTCACTAACACTTTTCAGGAGAAACCTTGACGAGTGGCTGGGTAGGAGAAAATACACCCCTGGGATCACTTCATTGGCTCTTCTTGACAGAGGCTCAGTTAATTAATCAATGGGGCGGCGAAAGCTGACACACTCTGGCTAGGCTTATAAATGCCCTCAAGCAGATAGCCTAGTACCTACCTATGAACCTATTTTCCTTTCCAGTAAGTACCTTCTACTCCTTTAGCTCTCAAACTCTTTCTCTTCCTATTACATACTTACTCTGGGGTCTACTTTGACCCAAAAAAAGCACACTTCTACAAAACTTAAACAAGCAATTTGAGTTCCACGAACGTGCGTTTCAACAAAAACACACTTTTGCAAAATTCAGTACGCTGAGTAGTTGTCATAGATCGCGGTGCAATGAGGATAAGGGAATATTCCTTTTTCTCCACTGTAGTGCAGTCTTGGAGTTAGTATATGCATGTAGCGGGAGTGGGGGGCAAACCCCTCACATGGGGGTGCAGGGGGGGCTTGCTCCCCTGCAAAAATGCGTTTGTGTTATTTTTTTCTGTGCATCTGTTTTGTTTGTGTTCGGTGTACTGAGTTTTGCAAATGTGTGTTTTCGTTGAAATGCACTTTCGCAGAACTTAGCTTGCTTATTTATGTTTCGTAGAAGTGTGCTTTTGGTGGGTCGAAGTATACCCTTACTCTCACACCCCAAATAATCCCTCTTATAAGTTGTGTGCTATTTTTCTTCTAACATATTTCAAAAGTTACTACCAGACATTGTATATGCTTCCTAATCCACTATGTCAGCTGTAATATGTTTACTAAACATTTGATATTTGCACCGATCCAGCTTGTCAAAGATACTTGAATTTTATTGCACCAGAATGTCTATTTAAGTAAATTTTATCCTTCTGCTGTCTGTGTTCAGCTGTAATGTTTTCTACCCATTCGATAATAGCACCTTCTACCTCATAAGCATACTTGAATTTCATTGTACCAAGTTCAGCCTGTATGCCCTGTATATGTAAATGTCTGCTTTGAAATTAGTTCATCATTATACTGTTTATATTGTTTCTTGTGGAGCTTTTCTTCCTGGGCCTCCACTGAAAATGGGCTCTACTTGCCCCAGTGGACTATCCCGGCAAACAAATGCCAATAAATAAAGGCTAGGAAGTTTATTTGAAGGGGGATGTCTGGATATCATGTACATGTACACATGATGGTTAAACAAAGGGGTTAAGATCATGTTAAAAGGAAGCACCAGTTTACCTGGAATCCTTGAGACAGTTATAGAGGCACAAGCCACGATGTTATCCACTGAAATGCATAATGTTAGAGTTCAAACACGCACAATTTGCTAAATCACACTTTCCTCAGAAGGGCCTTTTCCTTATTCCAAAGTGCAGTGACCTTCGAGTTGATTATAGTAAATTCAAGGCTGCAAGGTTTAAGCACCTTATAGGGAGCTTGCCCCTCCCAAAAACAAATTTAAGAAAATGCCAGTCTCACTTTTTGCAGTCTACACAGCTTTTAGCGAAATAGTTTTTGATTGACTACCATGATTCCAGCTTCATCTCCATGACCCCTTTTGTATCCTCAAACAAGAAGTTGTAAAACCTGTATGCGTGATTGGTGTGTAACAGAGAGCACAACTGATAGTATTCTAAGTCCATATTCTTGAAGGCAGTACTTCCAGACCAGTACAGTACAAATTAAGTAAAATTGCACTGGTTTCATTCTGTTCCAGAGAGGTACATGATATCTTATTAGAGGAAATAAAAATGTGTGCAGCTTCCTTCTGTGTGCAAGATGCAGCCTGTGGAAGTCAGACATAAAAATGCAGTATTTCCCAAGGATCTGCAAGAATGTCATATTTCAAGTCAGTGATTTATTCAGAAACGCAACAAAAAATCATTAATTGAAAGGATGAAAATTTTTCTTTCACTAATTGTAGCAGTGTCAGTGGCTCAACAAGTGAAACACTCACCTTTGATGCTGCAAGATCAGAAGACATGAAGGATCTTTTACCATATAAAGTGCTTGGATTTATTTTTCAGTTCCCAAATATGTGATCTTTTGGATGAGCCGCCAAACCGAGGCACCATCTGTATAAGTTGATGATAACTTAGCTGGGTGTAAAAGATCCCATGGTACTTACTGAAAAAGAATTGCCCCTATTCAGTATGACTAACAGTTTGTGTCTCCCAGATATGCAACAAAATCTAGAAGATTTAGGATTTTTGCGTGGAAATGTTTACATAGATATTTTTATACCACAAGTAGACTCCAGATAATTTTTCCTCAGGTAGACAACAAGTGTTGGAGGTGTGACAGGGAATAAAGAGGTAGTTGGGAACATATTTTCTGGGAGTGTTGTGGGTTGACAGACTTTAAGGATTCCCTGTGGGATGCACTGTCAGAGATGCAGGGTGGGCGGATTGCTGTGACGAGGGAGATGATTTTTCTGAGCTATGATACTGAAAAGAGGTCATTGGTGAGCAAAGTGTAAATTAAATAAGTAAACATTTTCTAGGGCCTAACTAACAAAAAGCAGTCTGCTCTCACTCAGGTAATGGTGCTAGAACTGGCTAGAAGTATCGTAACTGTCTTGGATGGGTGGATTCACCTTGTTATTACAAACACACTGTTCAACCTCAGCCTCTCCACAGGCTACGTGCCTGTATAATGGCGCACAGCAACGGTTATTCCGCTTCAAAAAGGAGGGGCCACAACTGACTGTTTTTTTTTTAAGTTTTGTTTGCCTCCTGCTAACCTTCAGACCATTTCTCAGTGAACTGGCCAATTTCTTCTGAATACACTGGAGCAAGAGATAACCAAGAGAGATGGCCAAGAATTTATTTGGACTGCAGGTTAGAGATTGCCTTCTCTATCAGGGACTTGTATCAGAGTCTAGGGAAAGAGAAAGAAATAGGGGGGAGTCCCAAACAAAAGACCAGCACTGAGTTTTTTAGTAGAATCTAGAATAGAAGCTGCCCTTAAAAAAGGAATACTTAAGAGTATATAAAATATTGCATGATAACTATAAGAATAAATCAGAGGAGGTTAGAAAGGATTGGGAAGAGAGATTGGATAGCAGTTCACAAAGAAACATTGGGAGGATATATGTACGTCTCCCAGATATGCAACAAAATCTAGAAGATTTAGGATTTTTGCATGGAAATATTTACATAGATATTTTTATACCACAAGTAGACTCCAGGTAATTTTTCCTCAGGTAGACAACAAGTGTTGGAGGTGTGACAGGGAATAAAGAGGTAGTTGGGAACATATTTTCTGGGAGTGTTGTGTGTTGACAGATTTTAAGGATTCCCTGTGGGATGCACTGTTAGAGATGCAGGGTGGGCAGATTGCTGTGACGAGGGAGATTTTTCTGAGCTATGATACAGAATCGGAATTGCCTATACATGGTAAGACCTTGCTCTGTCTAATTATGGCGGCTGCTAGAAAATAGAAATCAAAATCTAAACCAACTATATTAGAAGTAGTGAATATAGTAACAGAAATAAAACAACTGGAATTGAGATCTTTAGAAAAGGGTAGGAGCAAACTACATAGGAAAAAAATGGAATTGTGGGAAAATACATACAGGGCAGGAAGGAGGTTTAAAAAAAGGCAGGACTTAAATGAGCTATGTAATGTGTGACTGAAAATTATTGGATAGATTATAAGTGATGTATAATGCTTGCAACTGGGAGTGTGTCAGTATGGTTTGTGATGTAAAATGCTTGCAACTAGGATTGTGTCGGTGTGGTTCATTTTCATTTATATAAATGTATGATTGCTTATGTCATAAGTGATGGTTTAATAAAGATGTTTCTTGTTTAAAAAAAAAAGCAGGAACTGAATAATTTATGTAGTGCTGCTTAGGTTGTATGATATATAACAATATGTGTGAAGTATAATGTTTGTTAATGTTAATTTAATACAGTTTGAATACTTTTGTATAACTGTTAAGTTTGCCTATGTCACAAGTGATAATTCAATAAAGGTGTTTAAAAAAAAAGAGGAGACCTTTAAAAAAGAGAGAGAGAGATTGTCATTTAGGCAACCATCAAGGGTTTATTTTTTTTCCTTATACAGCCCTAACACCCATATCAAATGCTTAGTGACATGCCCATGGTTTAGTATGCAGTGGGTGTAATCAAGGGCAAGTCAGTCACAGAAGCCCTCAGGACAGCCCTGCCTTCTTTAACATCAGTGCCTCCTTGGGGTTCCCTATCTCCACTGAGGGTTTAGCCTTGGGAACTTGCTCCTTGGGCATGTGTTCTGACACCCTCCTCCTAAGGGGAAGCAAACCTGCAAAGCCACATCACTCCTCTCTCCATGCCAGCTCCAGCAGGTGCATGAGCTGCCAGTCAAACTCTGGTCACTTAGGTTGTAGTCCAGGCTTTATCCATCTTGCTAGTGGAGTTGAAAATATATAATAGTATGAAACTTGTGGTAACTACAAGCTAAAAATAATTCTTCCTCATGTTAGCGCTCTTCCTTATCCGGTTAAATACTATCAAGTCCACCTTCTTTGTTATGGCCAGTTACAGAACTGCATCCAGGATGCCTGCAGCCCATGAAACCTAGCTCAAATTAGAATCTCTAGCTGTTGGACTTGCTGCAGACATTCAGGTGATTTCAACTATCTGACCATAACTTGACTAATATACCTCACAAATAAAAAATATGGCAAACATATCCCACAAATAACAATGTTTCCTTCATCAGATCAACACAAACTCCTTTTAACACCATTTAATTCCCTCCCATACTGGAGACTCAGTTCTGCAAGATTTGGTTCTTTGAGTTATGGTAACTTAATGCACCGTACTTGCAATTGTCCACTCTTTGGGCAAATCTGAAAACTGTGCCATAGTGTTCTTTTGTAATATCCCAGCCTAAAATACCTCCCAAGTCCCAGTATCTTCAAAAACTTGTCTTGGGCTAACTTTTTATCACTAGCTTCCAACCCAAGAAAGTTTAAAAGCTCCCAGTCCCATAAAGGTCCCATAGCTAAATTGGCAGCTTTTGCCAGAGATTTCTATTCCCACCTAAGCACTGCATTGAAGTATCTATCCCCATTCAGCACAAATACAACATAAGTTTACTAACCACTTTTGTGGAATCCCACATCAACAATCTCTACAACCAGAGGAAAAAATTATTGTCCCTAATAAATAAACTCATAGTCCTTTGTTCAAAAACTGAACTCGGTAGGGTGAGTTAAGTAAGGCAGAATGTCAAGGCTTACAAAGCAAAGTGTGGATTAAGTATTTTTACCATAACCAAAGATAATCATAAAACCTTCTTCAACTTTGTCAGTAACTTCAGAAACAATACCTTGCAGTGCTCACTCTGATCCTGAGGACATCATAAACTCATTAGAGTGCAAATTTAGTTCACATGTCTGCCCTGTGTCCCCTTCATGCTTCATCCCCCCTCACAACATGCATTAAGCACTTACCTCTACAGTTACCTGGCAGTGAGTACTAAAAGCCCTCTGCAAAACTAAAACAGTATTGGATGGATGGATTCTTTGAGTTCTGTCAACATAGTAGGTTGATTCAGTGTTACTGTAAAACTCTGCAATACAGAATTTGTAAACCTAGTCATCCGTAACATGTTCACTGATTATGTATCTGAATCTTGAAGAACAGTTACTGTGGATCCCCTTCCTCACAGGTGGTCAACCACTGTCCCTGGAAACAATAGCGTGATTAGCGGTACCAGTTTCTAGTGTTAGGTTATAGGACACACCATATGGGAATTAATAAGTAAGCTAATAGCTTTAAATCCCTTGACCCAAAACAATTAGGCTGTGTGAAGGGCAGACCATGCCTTCCTGTCATGGTTGAAATTTTTTTAAAGAATCACAGATACTTTGGATAAAAGCCGATTAATATGGATGAAATCCAGTTGGTACACATTGCCTGTTTGGACCTGCCATGGGTTTTGACACTTGTACCACACACTGACATTATTGCTAAACTGACCCAGTTAAATATAAATCCTTAACTCACTTGAGGTATCAGACCACTGTCCTATTTCATGAAATTGCTGGAAAAGTTTTAAAGGCTCATAGGTAAATACTAGGTAATCAGTCTGGTAACTTTTACACACCTAACCAATAAGTAGTCAGTGACCAAAGGCAAGAATTAAACCCTGTACCTTGTGTCTGTGACATAAACATATTAACAATTATGCCAAGATGCATATAAAGATTAGTAGAAAGTAAGACCATAGATGAGAAGTTTGGATCAGATTGCATAACAACCAACCAGATGTTTTTAGTGAGACAGTGAAGAAGCTGTTGCAGATGAGGAAACAACCCATCTGGACATAGAGAAGGAATGTGATAATGTCTCAAGAAATATGATTTTGGTAGTCTTACAGTGGTTCCAAGTCCCAGGAACATATGTAGAATTAGTGCAGAATTACTCTGAGGAGTTACCATTGTGAGTGGAAGTGTATCAGGGTTCATCTCTGTGGCCATTCCTTGTCCAAATTAGTGATGGACTACTTCAGCAGAAAAGTTGGAGGCTATAGATAGTAAAGCTATGTGGCACTACAATCAGATTCTTACCAGGAGCTTTATAGCAAATGATAGGGGAGTGAATGCAAAACTGATGACTCATAGGCTGAAACTGACTACAGACAAGACGGTGCTCATGGCGGCAAATGGGTAAGAATCAGAACTAGTTGAAAACTAAGGTAAGAATCAGAAACTGTTGAAAACTAAGGTAGAATGGAAAACAGTAGAACAGGTTTAACAGCTTTAACAGCTTTGAGTATCTAGAAGGTATGTCTGGGGAGACAGAAAATCTGAACAAGTTCAAAGCTAAAATCAAAGGTGCTGCAGCTAGCTAACAGATGGCGTCTGAGTAATGTGCAAATGAACAGTGGTAAAGAAGCTGAAGTAAGATGTTCAAAAGAGTGGTGGGACCAGTGTGCGTGTATGTCACAGAAACCTAGGGACTGACAGAAGAGCAGCTAAGGATGCTTGAGGTAATGGAGATGAATTTCCTGAGATGGATAATAGGATGCACACAGTGAGACAGATGATGAATTGACTAGAGCTGAAGCCAAAGTCAATTAATTTGTAAAAAAGTTCAAGCAGATAAAGGTACTATGGTTCAGCCATATATAAGGAAAGGCAGATGATGATTTGGTAAAACAGATTTAGGAGAGACCGGACAAAGGCAAGACAGTATGAAAAAGCCTTGCCAAGAGACTGACAGATCATATAACAAAAATCCTGCAACACTTTGGTATGACGAGGAACGGGAGTGGTACTGAATTCAGTGAGGTGGTGACCATTGTTGCAATATCCCAACCCCATGTTAAAAATAGAAAAAAGGGACTGATATTGATAAATTTTCTTGAACTTGGACGATATCATTGTTTTCCTTTTTTATTCCTTTATTATGCCCATATTAAAATAGAATTGAAAGCCTCTTTTTTGTCACATCAATCCAAGCATATGGCACAACTACAAAAAAAAAAAAAAAGAAAAACGTTTGTTCATCAGAAAATCATGGAGTTGAGCTACCTAAGCTATACAGAGTATCTTAAATATTTCACACTGTTCTGTTATAGTTTTCCACATGGTAATCTGTGCGAGTCCTACAAGTCTGTAAATAATTCTGTCTTGCTTGACCTCCTACTTGTTCATGAAACAGGGCGTACCACAAATTCCCACTGTAGGGGCATGATAGTATCCTGTAATAGAAACATGCATCTCCCAAAGGATATATACCCTACCTTTGTAACAAGTTTCAATTACATATCAAAAAAATAGCTCCTTCTCTAACTTTAGCTTAGTTGAATGGATAGGTAAGAGTAGAAGAACTCTGGGCCTCCTTATTCTCACTTATGGGCGGGAGAAGTAGGTAAACTGCAGTGGCTAGACTTTTAATTGTTTTCTAGAGTGCTTGCTTTAGTGTACACTTGTTTACTTAGTGCATTATCCTTTTGCCACAAATAGCTGAAGTGCGACTTGCTGTTACTTCCTGTTTGTATCATTTCTATTTCCTGTATTTCCATGCTTACCATGTTATGTTTATGTGACCTCAGTTTACTTAAAAAAAATCCAGAGGAAAAAGTTTTTTAGTTATTGCCCATATTGCTCAGAATTATGTCCCAGGAAAAGCCCACAGAGCAAAGGGTTAGCAGGCTTGTCTTTATTTTCTTTCAGGAAGTGCTCACACAGCAACCTTTCTTTCTTCTTTCTAATTAGAGCAATACAACAAATCTATATTAGCTCAAACAAAGAAATTACTGTTGTATAGAGAGAGCACTTTTTCTTGAAGACATACTAAAGAGGTTGTTATGGTGTGGGATCCATTGCAGCTGAATTAGGAGCTCAAACTGGAATGACAAGAAAGCTGACACCATTGGCTGACAGAGACTGAGCGATGCAGACATACCTGCAACAGACATTGTCTTGGCCTTTACTAAAAGTTTCATTTAACTACTGCCTGCTACTAAGGCAAAAGCTCATTACAGCTTGCTTAGAAGATGGCAAAGAACACAAGAGAACATTGTTTCAAGTCTGGAGGTTCTGAAAGAAAATGGTAATTCTCAGTACTGTCATTCTAAATGAACAGAGCAGCCTGAAGAAAAGGACAATTTACATTTGTCATCTTTGGAGGACACAGACTGCACTCTGGAAGGGGAAAGGTATAGCTAAAGACAAACTCATGCCATTTTGGCTGCTCTTATCAGGTCCTTTTGGACAAGAAGAAATTATAGTGCTACAGTGATAGTAATACCACGTAAAAGGTCAAAGAAAGAAATCTCTTAATTTTTTGATCACACTGCTCCTTTAAAACAAAATAAAACTTTGCCTGTTTGAGATAAAACTTGCAGTAAAAGTTAAGTAATTTTGACTTCCCTTCAGCTTATGCTACTAATGCTTGATTGGAATGTGGCTGTCTCATTATGTGAAGCAGCAATTCCATACTGCAGCAATAATAGTATCATGACCAAGTCTCAACCTAAGGAGCCACTTAGAAATTCAAACCATATCACGTGGCAGTATCATTTGACATAACTCACAAACTGCATATATTTTTCAGCAGTTCGAATAAATGATTTCCAGAGTATGACAAACTCAAATTAGTTAATAGGATGAACTGTATTTTGAGATGCATCCAGAAAATGAATGCAGGACTGTTTTTGTATAAACTTTTTCTACCATTGTATGGGTTTGTAACGTGAAATGTAATGCAACACATTACACAACAATCTATTTTCCCGTCATGGAATAAGTCATTAGGCAAATTCATAAAGCATGAGGCTGCATCTGTGGGCCTAGATGGGAAAATGTAACAAAAGAGGTTAGATTTCTGTATAAATGTATGAAAATATTTGGCATGGAAGATGTGTGTTTAGTAGTAGGAACTTTGAGAATTTACATATTATCCACCATGGTTGACAGGATCATGTGCATTTTATTGAGAACTTTGAAACACACCCGATAACTATTTCAGATCATGTGGCAATAATTATGAAGATAAAAATGTAGGGTAATGAAGTAAAGATGGGATATTGGCACTTCCCCACCCACACATTAAAAAGGAATTTAAGGAATGGGTCGTAGAATTGTCCAGGAGTTATTAGGGAAGATAGAAATTACTCCAGAAGTTGGAGCTAGTGAGTGGTATAAAATGAAAGCTGGGTTTAAAAATAGAGTAGAAGTAAAATAAAAGGGAGATCTTGTTAAGTTATAATTTAGGCTGACAAAGGTTAAAGCATTACAAAATAAGTGGAATCTCAGAACAAGAAGAGGTGCAGTTGCAGAGTGCTAAAGAGAAAATAAGGGTGTTCCTGGATAATGTGCTTCAGTTTAGAAAGATTGCTGTTAAGCAGTTTTTTTTTGATAACTCCAGAGTGCAAAAACTTTTGGCACAATGACTTAGGCAACAGTAAGTCGAAAGGGTTGTTCCCAAACTTTGGGATCCTATAACAAGAATGATGACCAAAGATCCTGTACAGATATTTTGGAAATTTTATGAAAACTGGTATAGGGTTGAGAAGTGGGGAAATCAAGAAAAAGCACAAATGGAAATATTTATGGAAGACAAATATGCCAAGGTTAGAGGGAGATGAGGCTTAATAACTAACAGTTAATATAGGAAGAGATGAGATAAAAAAATGTGATGTGTAACCAATCTGCAGGAAACATCTCCAGGAATAGGTGATATTTCAGAGGATGTTTGAAGCTCGGAGGGGAAGAAATTGATAAAGATCTGGAAGATTTAAAAAAAAGGGGAGGCACCAACATTCTGGAAGCAAACTGTGGTGGCTGGAAAACCTAAAGATGGTTAAAGGCCCATCTGATGCAGCTTCGTACAGACGTTTCAGTTTTAAACTGTGATTATAAAGTGTTAGTCTGTTTGTCTAAAAGAATGGCAAAGGTGATGCCAAAATTGATAGATATGGTTTTGTGGAGGTGAAGCAAACATTTGACAAGATTAATAGAACAATGATGACCCAGAGGGAAGCAGAATATAAGGAAATACCATTTTGTTGGTGGGTCTTGATGCAGAGAAAGCATTTGATAGAGTAAGCTGGGATTTTGAGTAGAACAGAAGCATTTGCATTTCCCAATACAATAATAAGATTAATTAAAAGAATGTGTGAGGGATCAGAGGCAAAAATCTAAGTGGGAGGGTTTCTGTCTAATAAGTTGTCTCTACAGAGGAACCAGACACGGGTGTCCTTTTTCCCCTTTATTTGCATTTTATTTAGAACTATTGGCAAAGGAAATAAGAGACTCAGAAATTATTTCAAGGATAGAATTGTTATGGTGTTCAAGAAAAGTTGGCTATTTTTGCAGATGATATTTTGTACCTGATGGAACCAGAAAAATACATCTCAGTGTTGTTGAACATTCTGAGACAGCTATGTTTTTTTCAGTATGTAAAATTAATGAAGATAAATCTAAAGCTATAGGTATAAAATGTGTACCCACACTTAAATCGATTCAGCAGTACCCATATACATGGAGACCTGTATTTAGGAGTATGGATTAAAATATTCTGTTATGTCAGCTAAGGATATTTGAGAAGAGACTGAAAGGATTAATACAAAAACTGAGAAACTGGAAGTGCTTGCCTGTAGATATGTATAGCAAGGTACAAGCACCAAAAACATTTTTAGTCCCTTTAGTTTTGTACACTGGTAAGGCATACTTTTATATCAACCAGAGGAGAAGTTGTGGATAGTAATTAATAGAGTTGAAGGAATTTTGGGGGAGGGGAATACAGCAAGAGTCAAGTAGGCTAAGTTGATAGTCCCTGTGCCGTCCACACTCTAAGCCAGTAATCAAGGAGCCTGAATCCTCATCACTGACACTAGAAAGGGATGTTCACTTGGATTACAAATGGATACATTCAATATTTCCAAATGCAGACCTTTGTACATCGAGCACAATTTCACTTAAGAGCACATAGGGCACACACACAGCCCGTGGTCTGGGTGCGTCTTCTGTCTCCAGGTCCCCAGTAAGACTCCCCACTGGCACAGCTGTAGGGTTAGATGGTTCTTCATGTTTCACTGTTGCAGTCATCACATTTGGGTTATCTGCTTACAGTAGCCCTCAGTCGGCCTGATTATCAAAGTCTTGGGTCCTGCATTGGATGCTGTCACATCTTCCATGACGTCAGGTAGTCAAGGGTATAAAGGATGCAGCCGATGCCATTACATCAGTCTTTCTTGCCGTGTGGTGCCCGAAGCAGAAGCAGTTTGCAAATGCCAGTCTTCCGACTCCTGAAATTTTCGTTTTCGAGTTTAAGAACCGAAGTCTTCAGCTAAGCTAAGTACCCCATTGGGGAACTTTTTTCTTGCTCTAAACTGATGTCAGTAAAAGTTAACAATTGTATTTCTTGTGGAAAGCAAATATCTCATAAAGATTTTAATTCGTACTGCATTCCTTGCTTAGGCCCACACCACAACATACCTTGTTGTCGGTTTTGTGCCTTATTCAAACCTTGAACTATTCGTCGTCGGTTTATTTACGCTTCTAAATATTTTGGTACTCTGTTCAATTATCCGGAAATGGCTTTGATAAGCCACCTGACCACCGACATTCTGAAAAAACACAAAGATAAAGACAGACACAGACCTCATAGGTCCAAAGCTGCCGACGACGCTTCTCCTAAGCTAGTCGCTAGTTCGCCGGTACTCAGTGAGGTGCTTTTGCAGCCCCTGATACCCGCTACTTCAGATTTGCAGGCCTCTACTGAGACCCATTCGGAGTCGGGTATGCCGCGAGATGCTTCTTCCACTGTGGAACCTGCTGATGTCTCTACCTTGGATGGGTCCAGAGCCATTGTGCAGGCACCGGCTTCTGAGGGTGTATTCAGGCCTACTGACTTGCATACTAAACTAATGCCATCTTCTTTTTCAAGGCCTAAAACTCGATCCATGCCTAGAAAATCGATGCCCAGACTGCATGATCAGGCCCCTATGCCTAAAAAACAAATGATAAGAATGGCTGAAGACATTATTACTGTAATCAGGGGAAGCCACCCTTCCCCCTCTGAGACCTAGGACTGATTTTCCTTCTGATTCTTCTGATCAGGACTCTGAAATTTCTGTTTCCACTGATGACCAGGATTTACCCTTATCTACCTATGAGGATTCTGATGCAGAGGACTCCATTCGCTCTACTTCCCCTCCAGAGGATTTCTCTTTTGGTGAAACCTTGCATACTCTTAGGAAGCATTTTCGCTGGGAAAGCCAGGATAACTCTGACTCCAAAATGGGGCTTAGGGATTTCTTACTCCTGCCCCAACACAGGCCTTTGACCATCCCTCCTGTACTGGACATTGTTGATGATGTCTTCTCAGAATCTAGCCTGGCCCCTGACTCTTTACCTGTTGCTCTCAGAAAACCTGATAGGTATTGCAGGGTTCCTGACTCTCACAAATTCCTATTTAAAAATCCTACTGTGGATTCTGAGACTATTTCACAGGGACCCAAGGGCATTAAGGCTACTACTGCCAAAAATCCTACTCCCTCTGATAGAGATTCCAGGGCGCTGGATAGATGAGGTAAGAAGGTATACACTTCTGCAACTTTGGCCATTAGGGCCTTAAACTGCCAGTTTCATATGTTAAAGTATCAGTAGCATATTATTGGATTGCTTAAACAGAAAATGATGTTGATTCCTGACCGTGCTGAAAATAAAGATTTACAGGATTTAATGCAGTCTGCTGAACAAGTTGGAAAACATAATTTGCAGTATGGTTTTGATTCATTAGAGGCGTCTTGCAGGGCTGCTGTAACTGGGTCTGTACTTAGAAGGCATGCTTGGCTTAAGGAGCAATCTTTGCCAGATCATGTTAAGGCTAAATTGCTGGATGCTCCCTTAAACCAAGACCGCCTGTTTGGCAACAAAGCAGAAGTACTACTTAAAAAGATGGAGGAAAAAGCTAAATCTATGCAAACTGTTAAAGATTTTCTGCAAGTACAGCCTCCCAGATTTAGTAGGCATTGGCCCTCTAAGAATTGGTCCTTTCCTGCCTCTTCCAGGCCTTCTCAGTCCAAACCCAGAACCAGCAGAACACCCAGGCTTCAGTCCCAAGGTACTCACAGGACTAAGCAGTGGGGGAGCTCCCACTTCCAAGGCATAGTAAGACTCCCCCCTATGGTAAACTGTCTCAGTGACTTAACTTTAAACCTTCCGAACCCTGTACAACTGACTGTTCCTTTAGTGGGGAAAGATTGCCCTGCAGGCAAAACATTGGGAATTCATTACCCAGGAAAAATGGATTTTAAATATAGTTTCCCAAGGATACAGATTACACTTCCACTCCTTACCAACCCCAAATGTTTGGCCAGATCTACCCCGAAATCTGTGGGCAGAGTCTCAAAAGCATGTTCTCTCTCTTTTAAGCATCAGGGCTATTCAGCCTGTCCCAGAAGAAGAATGGGGACAAGATTTCTACTCGAGACTTTTTCTGGTACCCAGAAAAGACAATTCCTGGCATCCTATCCTGGACCTCTCTATCCTAAACACATTTTTTGGTGATCCCAAAATTCTAGATGCTAAATTTTCATCAGCTGCTTCGTATGCTAGGCAAAGATGCCTGGTTGGCAACACTGGATTTAAAGGAAGCCTACCTGCACATCCCAATAAGGGAATCTTGCAGAAGATGCCTACGCTTCAAAGCAGGCTACATGCACTATCAGTTCTCTGCACTGCCCTTTGACTTGTCTACTGTGCCCAAGATATTCACAAAGTTCCTAGCTCCAGTCATTGCATTTTGCAGGCAAAGAAATATTCAAATATACCCATACCTGGGCAGTTGTCTAATTCAGGCAAAAAGCCAGGACATACTATTAAATCATCTGGCAGTTGTAAGGAAATTAACTTCTCTGGGGTACACCATAAACGAAAAGAAATCACATCTTGTACCCTGCCAACAAATTATATTCCTGGGAGCAAGCTTGAATGCAACTTCCCAGATGGGCCTACCTTACGTCAGAGAAACAAGTTCATTTGACAGCCTACTTCAAACTACTGGCCACAAAGACCAAGCTATCTGCAAGGAAAATACTGCAAGCCTCCTGCATTCTACTAATTCCAAATGCAAGACTGTATATGAGGAAACTACAATTGTATCTAAAAAGCCTATGGTGTCAACATTCTCTGTTTCTAGAGTCAGTGATTCCTATCATACCTTTCTACAGATAGAGTTCCTTTGGTGGGCAGAGACCTGCCACCAAGACAAGGGACTGCCATTCACTCTACCCCCTGCCACCCAAACCCTAACAACAGACGCATCAGACTATGCATGGGGGACTCACTTGGCAGGGAAGTGCGTTCAGGGCAAATGGAACCCAAGTCAAATGCACCTGCATATCAATCAAAAAGAAATGCTAGCTGTACAGAATGCTCTAACAGCCTTCAAGGACCACATTCTTCCAGGACAATTATTAGTAAAGATGGACAACACCACTGTTATGTGGTACATAAACAAGCAGGGAGGAACCCACTCATATCCTGTCTGCAGACTAGCCATAGCTCTGTGGAACACAGCCTTGAGCTCCCAAGTGCACCTACAGGCTCAGTTCCTGCCAGGAAAGCTAAATACACTGGCAGACGACCTAAGCAGAAATCTCATGGACCTACACGAGTGGAAACTGGAACCAAAGATATTCAACATGTTGAGAAACAAATGGGTGAGCCCAGAGATAGACTTGTTTGCCTCCCCCCAGAACTACCAGTTGGACAAATTCTGAACAATGACTCCCCACAAACAAGCTTGGAAAGTGGATGCCCTGTCCTTCACCTGGAAAAACCTATCAGGTTATGTCTTTCCCCCTCTGCCTCTCCTCTCCAAGGTACCACTAAAGATCAAACTGGACAAACCAAGGACAATACTGATTGCACGAGACTGGCCACATCAACACTGGTATCCCCTCTTGCACAGTGTGTCACTGCTGGCACCATGGCACCTGCCTCAGACTCCTGCCCTACTGTCCCAGCAGGAGGGCCAGATTCTGCACCCACAGCTTCAAACCTTGAACCTGGCATCCTGGCTTAATTACCTGATGTCTCCATTACCATCCCACAGTAAGCAAGTGATGGATGTCATTCTGGAGGCAAGGAGGCCTTGTACTAGAAAATCCTATGCTGAAAAATGGAAAAGATTCTGTTCCTGGAGCCAAAGTCAGGGGATGGGCACAGCAGCGCCCAATTTACCTCAGATTCTTCAATACTTAACTGAGATGCTTCACAAGGGCCTTTCCTTTTCCTCCATCAAAATTCATGCCTCAGACATTTCAGCTCATTACAGTACAGAACCACCCCTCTTCTTTCAACCACTGCTGAAGCAGTTCTTCAGAGGGGCCAGAAACTTATGGCCACCCAGGAGAGCCCCAACTCCAGCCTAGGACCTTGACTTTGTACTGGAAAAGCTCACTTTACTGCCCTTTGAGCCAGCTGCAACTGTAGAGTTGAAATTCCTTTCTTGGAAAACAACCTTCCTTCTAGCCATCACTTCAGCAGGAAGGATGTCTGAATTACAGGCTCTCATGGCAGTGGAGTCCTTCATCATCTTTCATGCAGACAGGGTGTCCCTCAGGACCAATCCCTCCTTTATGCCCAAGGTGGTATCCAGTGTGGCCCTTAATCAGTCCATTCATTTGCCAACCTTCTTTTCTAATCCACAGAACAAAGGGGAACGAGTACTGCACTCCTTGGGCGTGCACAGACAACTTAGATTTTACTTGGACAGGACTAAACCTGTCAGGAAATCCAAACAGCTGCTGGTTGCATTTGCTGCAGGGGCAGAGGGGAAGGCCATTTCAAAACAAACCATTTGAAAGTGGATAGGCCACTGCATTCATTTCTGCTATAAGCACCATTGAAAACCTACCCCACAGGGGATAAGACCACATTCAACCAGGGCTGCATCTACCTCTACATCCTTTCTCAGTGTCCCTACCAGGGACATCCTAGAAGCTGCTACCTGGAGTTCTGTACACACCTTCACCAAGCATTACCACTTGCCAATTTTTCTAAATCCAGAGCTGGCTTTGCCACTGCAGTCTCGCAGGGCCTTATAGCCAGTCCTAATGCTATCTAATTACCTCCTCCCATCCTTAGCTTTGGGAATCTACCCAAATGTGATGACTGCAACAGTGAAACATAAAACACAGTACAGTTGTTTACACTTACCATAAATGTAGATGTTCGGGTGTATTCACTGTTGCAGTCCTGGTTACCCTCCCTCCAGCCAGTTTTTGTTTGCTATGCTTAAAGCTTTTTGGTGGAGGTGTAATCTTGTATATAATTGCTTCCCATTATGGGGGCACCTGATATCTGGGCAAGAAAAACTGATGTAATGGCGTTGGCTGCATGCTTTATACCCCTGACTACCTGATGTCATGGAAGATGAAACAGCATCCGATGCATGACCCAAGACTTTGATAATCAGCCCGAAGATAACCCAACTGTGATGACTGCAACAGTGAATACACTCTAATATCTCCATTTATGGTAAGTGTACACAACTGTACTTTCCTCAGCCGAGTGTCCAGCTCAAGTCCCTGTAGGACCCTCTCTGTGAAACCAGTGCTTCATTTCCCTGCTCCAAGTAGCTGACACACACACACACACACACACATACACACACATACACACACACACACACACACACACACCTGGGAAAGTCTGGCACAGATTACCCATTCTACCAACTTTGCCCAGACTATAAGGTAGATTTGCTGCCACCAGTCAGTTACTATAAGGCTCTTAAAAGGGTATCCAATTATGCTGAGTGAAGTTAATATTAATACAACTGGTGATGTCGACCAAACAGCCAGGCTTTTAGGAGTGGCCAGAGTTATCACCCAATTAATATATGCAAATACTCTCAAAACTTAAATGCTTTTTTGAAAAGGACCAACCACAATGAAAAGTTTAAATATATTTAATAATAAATAATAAAAGAACAAGAAAGTACTAAATGTCTGTTTACTGTAAACACTAGAGTTTGTCACAGGAAATAGTAAAAATAACACAGCTGGAAAGATTCCCACAGTTACAGTAAAACAATGTTTAACTATTTTCACTATATTTCCTAACTGATTTAGAGAATTATTACTCCTGGTCACTTAATAGCGCAAGGCAAGATGAAGTAGGTGAGTGGTCTTCCTTCTGTATCAGGTTCCAAGAACAGACTGCCCAGTCTGACTTCAGTTTCCTCTAATATTAAACCATTGTTTCTGTACAGAATGACATCATGTACATCTGGTCATCTGACTTCTGGTTCCCATGCTATCACCAGCACTAAAAGCTGCCAGGATTTTAGCACCTACATGTCAATAATACACACACAAAAGCATTGCTCAGATCTGATGAAGCTGCTGGAAGTCATAAAACATGTCCCCTCATCCTACAGGAGCTAATAAACCATACTTACAGACATTGTGTCTCTGG